>NC_056728.1:1487048098-1487068098 GCF_019279795.1 Protopterus annectens | reverse complement strand
ACACCTTTGATACCATTAAAAAAATAAAAAGAAAATACCAAAACCGGTGAACCAGTCTGTTTTATTACTCCAACACACAGAACAACTAAGGGTTTTCGCCAAACACAAGATAGGATTCCCTACTCAGGAATCATAGAAAAACTCACTAAGCTAGGCATCAACCCCTATGTCTCTAGGTGGGTTGCAAACTGGCTCACCGATACAACCCACAGTGTGAAAGTAGCTGACTCCAAGTCAGACTGCTGACTAGTCATGAGTGGAGTCCCACAGGGTTCGGTCCTGGGTCCTCTCCTGTTTGGCAACTACTTCTCTGAAGTCCAGGCCAACACAAAGGGACTCTGGCTGACAAAGTTCACAGACGATTGCAAGTTGCAAGCTATTATTAACTCCCCTAGTGATGTTGACATCCTACAGAATGTCCTCACTGAGACCAATGACTTGTGTCAGAATCATGGCCTTAAACTTAGTGCCAAAAAATGTGTTGTCATCCCCTTTGGAAAAAAAACAGTTTCCATGAATTACCACATAGATGGTAGTCCACTGAACACAGAAGGCGTTATAAGAGATCTGTGAACACAGGTTGACAGCAACCTCTTTTATGATCACCACATTGCCACTGTGGTCAAAATGTCCTTCTATGTGGCACATCTCATTACTAAGGGTTTTTCATCCAGGAAGAAAGAGGTCATTGTGTCCCTCTACTCTTCCCTCATTAGGCCAATCATCGAGTACAAAGTCCCATTTGGCATGTACCTCACTAGTCACCTGCAACAACTGGAGAGGCCACAAAAGTACCTCAGAAAGAGGATCTTAGGCCTTAAACACTTGTCCTATATGGACAGACTCAAAAAAGTCCAACTATTCTCTGTCTCATATCGCCTACTTAGAGGCGATCTGTTCTTGACTTACAAAGCCATGTCTGACCCAGCTCTGTTAGAAATGTTACCGCTAAAGAAATCCCTCCGCACCACACACTCCAGAGACCTCAACCTCATTACCACAATCAAAAGAACGTATTGGAGGAACAGGTTCATAACCCAGAGACTACCCATGCTATGGAATAGACTTCCCATACATGTCAAGAAGAGCACCTCGCTGATTTTCTTCAATTGAAATCTTGATGAGTGGATGGGAAATAGAAAATTCACCCCAGGATAACTCCAGTGGCTCTACTCGATAGAGGCACTTGGAACTAAGGTTGAGTGGCACGATGCCAGGGTAATCCTATGGCTAGGCTTATAAAGACCCCCAGGGCCATTAGCCTAGTACACACCAATGAACCTATGAACATACTGAGAAAGAAATGGGCATGATTATGTATTTGGTGCACTTTTGTTGCATTGTTTTAGGAGTAAGGGATGTAATGTTTTATAGTATTGGTGTTGTATATTAGTTTACAAGTTTCTTTTAACTTTGGTGAGGGAAGCCATTTACTGACAAGTGGATAGGGTTTTCCAGCTTTTTGGCTTATGATATCATGTTTTTATTTAATATGTTACAGTGAGTAGTTTATTTTCTAACAGGTGCAAATTAGCTGAGTATTTTCTAATTTACATGTATGTGTGTGCATAGAAAAAAATGTTTCTGCAAACAATTATATGTGTGTGTGTGTGTGTGTGTGTCTGCCTTTATATTCAGATTAGTCCTGTTTTGTCTGAGGTTAACAGAACAGATGTGAATAATCAGCAGTAGGTTCCTGATGAGGTGCTGCACTTAGCAACATAAAAGCAATAGTAGGCAACTGATCACGGGGGCAATAACATGCTGTACAGCTTTAAGCAGACACACTACATGTACTTGCCAATCTGGGGACACTTAGGTACCTAGTGGCATAATCTAAAATTGATAGTATATATCAGAATCAGTTGACCTAATTACGTAGAGGTGTTACTTTATATTTCAACATTTTTCAAACTCTTCAGTTACATAGTACAGACCAAGAGTCAGGAACAATCAGCCTAAGCAGTGGAAGACACAACTGTTGGCTGCTTTCTTGTGTTTATGTAATTTGTAGATAGAACTTGACAGGTGTGATATTCATTAATTAGTGTGGATATAACCACAGTTTGAATATGTCTGGTAGTGATTCAAGGGATTATAATATTGTCACCCTGCTTTTTTATTGCTGTGTTATCTTACATCCATTTCCTGGATGAGGGATGTGAGTTCTATGAAGAGTTTTTGATCTGAGACTGTGTCAACAGAGATGAAAGTATTACCTTTTATTTCTGTTTTGATGAATGTTGCTGGTGAAGCTAAGTAGGGCTGTTATATTGCTGTGACTGGGATGAAAGCTGTGTTGAATTTTGAATAAAAGGCTGTAATTAGTAAGGTGGTTAGTGAGCTGGATGTAAGTACATTTTTTCAAGATTTTTGATAGTAGTGCTCGGATGGCAATGGGTCCATAATTTGAAATATCAGTTGAGTTACCACCTTTATGCAGTAGGATAATATAAGATGTTTTCCTGATGTCAGATATATAGTTTTTGATTATATAACAACTAATTGGTATGAAGATGAGGAAGCCCAGGGCATCTGCTGCCAATTTTAAATATTCAGCTAGCAGGGTATCAGTAGCTAAAGATGTTGGATTTAGCTTAGGTAATAGTTTTCGAATAGTGGAAGTTTAAACATTTTGGACTATGAAATAATCATTCTTTTACTGTCTACTGAGTCTGTAGTGTGGTGGAGGTGGGCATCATATAGGATGAATGGTTGTCAGACTAGGAATCAGTCAATCATCAGGGATTACAAACAGAAGGAACAATGACCAAAAGCCTACACAATAGCATTTCAGTTATTTGTTTACAGATAACCACAGTGGGACCAGACACAAATGCATACAGCTGTAAGGTAAAAAAAAAGAAAAAAAAGTGCTGAAGAATATGTTGTACAATGCAATAATGCACAGATGCAACACGGATGCTAAGAAATGCACTCGGCTAGTAGACAGAAGTCAGCACGAAATAAAATATAAAGTTAAAAGAATAGATATGTGGGTCTGCTAATATTAAAACTTACATAACCAGATCATAAATTTCAGGGGACTTCTACTGGTATTTAGAAATCAGCAGTTTAGACAAGAAAATTAAAATGTGCAGAGCCACAATCATGTCAGAAAGCGATAAAACAAAAATAAATATATAAGTGGGTGGGTGTGTCTGCTATATGTGCGCATGTGTATGTATAGCACAAAAAAAAAAAAAAAAGACTGTTTCATGTCATGCCATAAACTCATTGCGCTTAGCTAACATTCAGAAATCAGTGCAAAATAAAATATGAAATAAAATGAGCAGAAAACTCTGTTTACTAAAGTTTTAGCTTTGCATTGCTCATATGCTTTCCTGCAAAGCAGTAGCAGGCCAGGTCATAACATTCCTGAAAGGCTACTTTTCTTTGAGGATAAAAAGCACAGGCAAAACTAATTAATGACTCAGAGAAAGCTGTTGTGAGTACAACTGCAATTTGAGATAGAATCTGTCTGAGACCTTTGAAAGGTTCTGTAAGCACCCTGCCTCCTTTCACCCCCCCCCCCCCAGACATGCTCAGAAGGGTAGAATGAAAATATAAACAAAGACAGAATGAAAACAAAAAATCTCGGGGACTGTCCCTTTAAGAGACAACAGATGATACAAGGAATAAAAAAGCATGTGCTATGTGGCCCTATCCCTGTATTCACTCTCCTACAGCCTGCTGAGCAGCAATCTAAGCCTGGTGTACAAGGCCTCCACTGATTCAGACCATAAGCTACTAACAGTTTCCTTCAAAATATCTGAACACCTTGAAACCAATATATCAGGATTCAAAGACTTCAAGCTCACAAATCTCCTCAAATTCTACCGAAAGTCTCAAAATTGATTCACAGCAACATCAACTGAGACTTAGCCTCAGTAGATAAGAGTTCAAAAGTAGTTTTATATCCACTTAAATAAATGCATAGAATTGTCAGTCACATATAGCTCTAAATACAATCAGAAAATTAAGTGTAGATACTAACTTGAGGTCAGAATCCAACAGAATCAAACCCTGACTATTGTGCCTATGAGGTGAAGGCCTTAACCATTGTATCAAACCCATTCCCCTAGTTTTCCACTAACTTAGTAAAATCTGCAATAAATAAAAAAAAAATCATTAGCATGTAGAGCATATCTAAAGACCCCAAGTCAATGAAAAGATGAGGAGTTTGAATAAGAATTAAAAAAAATATAGTGTTAGACAGCACTTGACCTTTGATTGCATCCAAAGAGTAAGACAATTAAACACGCTTATTTATGTAATTTAGTAACATAAGGAACAATATTTAACAATGTACAGAACTCTTACTAAATGGTAAAACCTACTTGGACCTGCTGGACATTATCAATATACTATCAATATACTAGAAAATAAATTTAGTGCAACTCTTATATCCATAACCCCCTTCCCCATCATCACTAAAGAATATGTAAAGAAAGTGCTGTGCATAACTAAGAACACCTCCTCCATGGGACCAGATAATATATCAGATTTTTGATTAAATAATACATATGGAACAATCATGCCCTGGTGTAACCTCTGCATAAGATATTTAACCTGAATCTTCTTATATGCCCTGTCCCAGAAGTATGATGTACTGCTCCATAAAAGTTGCCCTACTGTAGATTCAAGAAGCTAAGGGAGCATCAGCCTAACACATTTCATTTGTAAGACCATGAAACATATTTACAACAGACTTGAGTAACATAGACATTAAAATATTCATCAGCTAGATCCACAGTAATTTGGCTTTGTAAAAGTTCTATCCTGCCTAATACACTTTCTTTGAAAAGGTAGCACACGTTGTTGGCAGTGGTCACACTGACCACACAACATATCTTATTTTGTAAAGGCATTTGATATCATCCCCATGCTAGCATAATTAATAAACTAAGTGCATTATCAATAGCTCCCTTTGTGCTAGTATGGATATCATGTTAGGTAAAAGACAGGACTGACATGGTCAGGATGATAATGGCAGTGTCAGAGAAGATCAAGCTGACCAAAGCTGTCCCACAGAACTCAGTGCTGGGAGGCTTTTATTCTGTAAATAATTTTCTGCCCCACAGATTACTAAACACATTTGTAAATGACTGCAAACTAAGAGTCATTGTCAAATTCCTATTCGGTACAGAAGCCCTCTAACAATAACTGGCACTTGTAATTGCTTGGAGTATTGAACGCTGGCTTAAATTTAATGCTAAAAAATGCAACATGGCTGATTTTGGAAGAAGAACTGAGCCCTCAGCATAAAGCAGGACAATATCCTTTTCAAAATGAAAATGTAGTCAGAGACCTGGAAGCCTGGGATGGGCATTCTCTCTCATTTGACTAGCATGTAGAAACGATTGTGCAGACCTCTCAACCAATTGGGGACAAATTTCAAAAGAATCAGGGACAAGTCAAGAAAAAATCAAGGACAATAAGGGATACTTTTAAAATATTAGTGCTATTAACTTGAAACATTGACAGAACCAGAGCATAGGAATTAATACACATTTTCTGAAGTAAAAGAAGTTTATAACTCTTAATTATTGCCGTTATCCATTAAGTGTAATTCACCACCTTTCCTCCAAAAGTTACTAGTTTTAGGAGGGATTAAGAGGGACAGAGTTAAAATTTGAGTCAAAATCAGGGACATCCCTGGAAATCAGGGACAGTTGAGAGGTAATGTCAGGAAATCCTTCTACTTGGGGCATCTGCTAACAAAATGAATATCACCCAGATCTAAATGTTATTGTCCCTTTGTATTCAACAATGATCTGACCAATTAATAGAATACAATGCCACCTTCAGGATGTACTTCCCCAGACATATCAAACAGTTGGATAGATCCTAAGGGTTCTTAAGAAACATGATCTCAGGCTTGAAATTCTTAAACTACCAGAAACCGCTGTCCCTCTTTTTTGTGTCATATGGGTCTTCACAGCAGACCTTTCCTTTGCCTTCTGAGCAACCATGGACCCAGTAGTCCAGAATCAATTCTAGCTTTGCAAACTGAGGAGTCCAACAGATACTAGAACAAGGTATCAAAACCTGTTATGACAGGTCAATAAAACATTGTGGAAACGTAGATTCATTACTCAGCATATCCCTGATGCCTAGAATAGATCCCCTTTCAGATAATACACTACATTTCGTCATACTGGAATTGAATAATTGTATAGGTATTAATAAATAAATTCTGGGATCAACTGTTATAACCCTTCTTGAGAGGGGGAGGGACAGTTTAGGGTGGGACCTGCCAATGTGTAGTGGTTTCAAGCCTCTGTAGCCTTGAACTTTCTATGATTATTTGATTCTATAAGATAATATTACAGTGTTGCTAGTTACTGAAGCTGGGTAGATAGAAACAAGTTAGTTACTGATTGCACTTGTTTGATCATTGGCATTGTTGCTTTTCTATTTGTTAATGATTCCTACTAGTACATTCCGTGCTACTGCTGTACAGGGATGGTACACACAATAGTGCACCTATGTAATATACTTCTCTTTTGAAACTTCTGCACTTAAAACTCTTCATTTAGACTAGATGTAGCTGTTCCTGTATAGCTGTCACAACCAGATCTATAAGGTTAGGCTATCTGTTGCTCATGGCTGCTCATAGACCAAATTAGCTAACTGGAGAAAGCTGCCGGATTTAAATTTGCCACTTGTTATGGTTTACCTTTTTGTTCCTGCATACTTCGATTACTTTTACATTTCCTCTTTTGCACATCTGAATACCACATTAGTCACATCTTATATTCTTGTATCCTTTAAAATATCATATTCAAATATATTTTACTAGTTCAATCTCTTACCTACTCTGTCGAACAGCAGGAGTAAGTTATTAATAATCGCTCCCCTGATTTCTTATACTCTTCAGCTGCACTGGCCATTATATGGAATCTCAGTCAGAGTTTGTCCCTTCCGTAGCCAGGCTAATAGCTCTAGATATTTAAGGCCAATGTAGCAAATGTCTCATGCTTGCCAAAACCTCTTCTTTGTTATTTTACAATGATTCAGCACGAGAGATGTAAGTATTTACTGAACTTACACCTTTTACCTCCGAACATATCCAGCAAGCACAACACACACACACACACACACACACACACACACACACACACACACACACACACACACACACACACACACACACACACACACATACACACACGCACACACACATGCATACATACAAATAAAGATGCAGTGCAGAATACCTCCACTAAACCAGATGATTTAAGTATTGTTAAGAGAACACTACCTATGCCTCCCAGGATTCTCATGTTAAGGACTAAGAAACTGCATCCATTAATTCACATAGCAATTCAACCACCTTCAGCCTGCACATCCAGTGCCAGAATCCATGCTTTAAGATTAATACTCCAATCCCTTAAGGCCCACAGTGACTGCATCAACATATGGTAATGCTTTAGAAATAGGTGATACTATTGCAAGGCATACAGGCATGATGCAATGTTTGGTGAATAAGAATAAAGTGGCATTTAGCTGTCTTTCTGGAGACAGGATCTAGGCTATAACAAGGGGTCATAGAGTCAACCATCCTGAAAAATATGGTTATGACCTTATAGTGTCCTAAGTAGGAGTGAATGATCTTGGGCTCTCTACTCAGAAAGACATGCAAGTGGATATGATTGAGCTTGCTCTGTACTAAGAAAGATAATAATATTGAGTGGTATTTTACCATCAGTCAGAATGATACCGATATCAAGCTACTCAACTTTAATAATTGTCTATGTAGCTACTGTCACTCTCGGCAGATCAAGTTTCTATCAGCTTGGAATGGAATGGCTGGTAAGCCTGTCTGTTAATCCAGGGATGGTCCGTACCTCTCATATCAAGGAACTTGCCTTTTTATTGCATGTAGTGCATTCTCTAGTCAAGTGTCCATCTGACAGACATTCCATCCTAGTAAATTCTAATTTGGAACACATTAAATTGGCTATTTCCAATGCCAGGAGACATTAACTCATTCCATCCAACAGAGCTCCGGAAGTTTGTACTGCAACTTCCAATGGGTGGAGCACACACTAGTCCACAAGGGACTTTAAAAAAAAACACATAAAAAGAAAAATAATAAACCGGACCACCAAGGTAGATCGCTTCACTTTAATATTGTACAGGTATACCAAATAACTAAGCGCTTTCACCAGAAACAAAGTCTGGCTTCTTCAGAGTCATCTATTGCAACAAAACTCAGTTTAAATAACAATTCCTATTGCCAACACCAATAAACGTTAGTCAGTTTCATGACATCATCTTGGTGTCATAACCATATAAACAAACACCAATACCAACACAGAAAAAAAAATACAACTTCTTGTCATATCACTTAAACACTATAAAATTGTATGTAAAAGACAGTAAAAGAACATGGAGAATACAAGGCAGGAAAAGAAAGAATTATAAAATGTAATTCGTTATAATGTTTACAATACCCTAAACATAACTTAACCTTTAGATCTTGTTAGCTCTAAGTTTTAAAATAGGCATTAAGGTAGTGCTATAATTTAGCCCAGGTGCATTACATGCATTTAATCTCAGTTTCCATTGCAATTCATTTGTTTCTACCTCAGCATTGAAGTCCCCCCTCTTCCATGATTCCATATTCTATCTATCACGAAAAATATATATTTTTTTAATTTACACAGTTTTTACTGTGTAAATAAAGTGCATTATGCACATTTTTGTTTTTAATGTATCTCAGGTGTTCATAGATTCTATCACGCAACATAAAAAATATCGCAGGCTGTGCACGTTGCCACATAAACAAGTTTAGTGCTATTACAATTACATTTACCTAGACATGAAACAGAAAATTTATAGTCCTTAACACAAAAGTAGGGGCCATCATTAATAAAACGGCAATACCTACATGTCCCACACTTGGTCATTAGTGAGACATTGTGTCTTTTCTCACCTGGATTACTCTCAGGTATATGTTTTAGGTTCTTACCCCTACCATAAACTATTTGTGGTTCTATACCAAAAATGTCTTTGCTAGCACTGTTTAAACAAAATTTCCCCCCATTTCTTTAACTTGAAACAAGTTGGGGTGGCTAATGGATTGTATCTCAATACAAATACAAATACATCACCTTGCTTGTTGATGTCTACCTCTTCATGTGTTACTACTACTGTGCTTCTTAGTATAGGGGTGTACACTTTGTCCCTGTTTGTGATAGAGTATGGAATCATGGAAGGGGGGGACTTTAATGCTGAGGTAGAAGCAAAAGAATTGCAATGGCAACTGAGATTAAACACCTGTAATTCACCTGGGCTAAATGATAGCACTACATTAATGCCTATGTTAAAACTTAGAGCTAACAAGATCTAAAGGTTAAGTTATGTTTAGGGTATTGTAAACATTATAATGAATTGCATTTTATAATTCTTTCTTTTCCTGCCTTGTATTCTCCATGTTATTTTGATGTCTTTTACATACAATTTTATAGTGTTTAACTGATATAACAAGAAGTTGTATTATTTTTTTCTGTGTTGGTATTGGTGTTTGTTTATATGATTACAACACCAGGATGATGTCATGAAACTGACTACAGTTGATTGGTGTTGGCAATATGAATTATTATTTAAACTGTGAGGTTTGTTGGGCAGCTGCGGTGATGCAGTGGTTAGCGTTGCTGCCTCACAGCAAGAGGCTCTCTGATTCAATCCTTAGCTGGGGTGCCTTCTGTGTGGAGTCTGCATGTACTCCCCGTGGTTGCATTGGTTTCCTCCGGGTGCTCCAGTTTCATCCCAAAGACATGCTGTAGGTGGATTGTACACTCTAAATTGGCCCTAGGTGTGTGTGTGCCTTCTGTGGAAGGTTGGGTGCCGGGCTGGCAACTCAACACTGTAAAACTCCACTGCCAGTCATGAGCAGACAAGTAATCCACTGTGGCATTCCCTAACTGGGAAAAGCTGGAAAAAGAATTTAAACTGTGAGGTTTGTTGCACCATATGACTCTGAAGAAGCCAGACTTTTTTTCTGGCGAAAGCGCTTAGTTATTGGGTACACCTGTACAATATTAAAGTGAAGTGATCTACCTTGGTGGTCCAGTTTATTATTTTTCTTATTATGTGTTTTTCAAAGTCTCTTGTGGACTAGTGCATGTTTTACTTGTTAATTATCAACCCTGTGGTTCACCACTATTTCACTTGTCACCGTTCAGTATTTAGAGTGCTATAATGGAAGGAGCTATTAAAGAATTGGCTAAAGCCGTAGAAAAACTTAAAACTTTGTATGCTGGTAATGATGTTGGTCTAGGTGAAACAAACATCAATACCCTCACTAGTACACAGGCTGATTGTTTATGTTACACTCACTCGTCACGGATGAAACGTGGGAATGCTGCTGGTGTTTGAACAACGCTGCCGGTTTGGGGCAGCAACCAACCGCTAGAGTGAGAACAAGGGTTAATCCAACCCCTGACAATGCAGTGGAACAGCGCGACTTCAAGGATTGGTTTTTCACATTGGAACTTGAATTCTCAGGCCTGCAAGAGGCGAGAAGGGAAACATTGACATTAAGGAACCAGATTGCCAACTTTGAAAAGGTATGTACTAGATACAGAGCTTTAAAACTCAATAGTTTATTCTTAACTAAATCATTTGCTTTAAATCAAGTGCTGAAAGGGCTAAAGTTATGGAAACAGCTGATGAGGGTAGACCCAGGAACATCAGCCTACCGAGAATTAATAGCACTCTATGACAAAACAGGTATGGAAGTTATGAACATTATTATCCATAACAACCAGGTTAAATTGACTAAGTTACAGGAAGAGATTTCTTTGTTAAACAACAGCATCACAAATGATTTATTATTTGTTCAACTCAAAGATAATTATGCTAAAGCTTTAAATAATGTAGAAGCTTTTGTTAAAAAGAACCATAGTATCAAACAAAAGAAGCTGCTTAGAGACACTAATGACTATAAGGATAATTGTGCTTATCCTTTGGGTACAAAGCGGAGACACTTTGGTGATGTACATCCTGACAATGACATTGTTTTGAATGATGGAGAGCGGAGCAATGAGGGGAATAATAATTTTGGTAGCATGGGTGACGATGCTGATTGTTTTTTGGATCAACCAACAGAACCGAGGAGATCTGAGAGACTTTTAAACAGGGGGAATACAAGAGGCAGGAACATACAGCAGAATATGTATTACAACAGGAATGTTTGGGGGGGGGTGAATAGAAATAGAAGGGTTATTATTGAAGTTACCATTGAATGTATCATTGAATGAATTACTTAATGAATCATGTTATGGATTATGTTATAGTGATACTCAGAGAACTTTTTCTACAAAGACTGATGCTATAGTTAACCATGCTTTGGACCACCATTTTGACATCCCTAATGGGGGTGGCCACTTTAATGAGGTACTGGCCATTCAACTGGGAGAAATGGATTATGATGTCAATAATGAACGTATGATTTGTAATATGGTTACTAAGCAGGGGTTTACTATTTACAATTACACTGAAATGAATATTTGTGATGTACACTTTAAGTTGCTAAGTAAAGGAACGTTTGTACCAAATTTCCAGTTAGATATTGCTAATGTCCTTATTAATTTAAAATTATTTACAAGACAATTGAACTTAAAAATGTTTTTCTCATCTATGTGTCAGAATAAGCAGTTGATTAACAACAATTTGTCTCTGAAGAGAAGAAGTACTTTCATCCCCCACCACGCTCTGAGGTATTGGCCCTTGAAAGATGTGTTGAGGGCGACTTTAGAAGGATTTTAAATCATAACAGACAATGTTGTGATAACCTCATACACAATGAAAGAGTTCTTTTAAGAAACCTTGTTAACAATAGTGGTTGTAGGTTTATGAAACCTGACAAGGGGGGTGGAATGGTGGTTATGGCTGCTATGGATTATATCTTAATGATGAATGATATATTAAATAATGATGAGACATCCTATAGGGCATCCAAAAATGAGGTTAATAGGGCCTATCTGAAGACTGATATATACCTGTAGGACACAATATTTCAAGGAATGATAGATGAGATGGAATTTAACTACCTGACAGTGAAACACCTGGCACTACCCATCATTTTTGGTATATCAAAAGTCCACAAAGATATTTACAACCCCCCCCCCCTTAGGCCGATTGTGGCAGCAGGTGGTTCCAAAACAGAACCCTTAGCATCTTATGTGGACACATTGTCGAAGCTGGTAGTGGAGGAAGCTGAACATACCAAAAGAGATTCCTGGCATTGGTTGGAAAGATTGAGAACAGTTAAAAATGAAACTAACTATATTTTTCTGACTGTGGATGTTAATACTTTGTTTACCGCTATCCCCCATGATCAAGGTTTTACCATGTTCCATAAAACTTTACTTAATAGTAAAAAGATAAATAAAACTAAAGTAAACTTATTGGTAGAGCGCATGGAATTTGTCCTGAAAAACAATTTTCTTAGCTTTGAAGGGGAAACATACCAACAAATGATGGGTGTGGTGATGGGAGCAAGATGTGCTCCTGTTTTTTCAAATTTAGTATTACTCACTTGGGAGAATTCCTTTATATTTTCATCTAAGTATAAGGCAAATATCCTTTTATACAACAGATTTTTGGATGAAATACTCATCCCATGGGGAGGAGATGACACTACAATAGGTGAGTTTATTGAATATTTGAATGGTACGACAAACTTTTTTTAGATTTACCTATACTTGGCATCAAAATTAGATCAATTTCCTGGATATCAATTTGAAATAATCAACTTTTGGGTTGTGCAGTAACATTTATAGAAAGGAGACCTATTCAAACTCAATACTACATTTTGATAGTTGCCATCCTTACCATCAAAGAAAAGGTATAATAAAGGGACAGATAATGAGAACTTTAAGGCTAGTGAGTGAAAACATGGTCTTCAAGGAGGAAATGTTTAAATTGATTGGCATGTTTTTAGATAGGGGCTATCCGCTCAAGTTACTATTAAATGTTAAAAAATAAATTTTGAGAAAAAGTGATAAAGTGTACACCCCCTATACTAAGAAGCATGGTAGTAGTAACACATGAAGAGGTAGACATCAACAAGGAGGTGATGTATTTCTATTTGTATTGAGAAACAATTCATTAGCCCCCCAACTTGTTTCAAGTTTAAGAAATGGATGGATTTTTTGTTTAAACAGTGCTAGCAAAGAAATTTTAGGTATAGAACCACAAACAGTTTATGGTAGGGGTAAGAAACTAAAAAATATACTTGAGAGTAATCCAGGTGAGAGAAGATGCAATATCTCACTAATGACTAAGTGTGGGACATGTAGGTATTGCCATTTTATTAATGATGGCCCCTACTTATGTGTTAAGGACTATACATTTTCTATTTCATGTCCAGGTAAATGTAATTATAATAGCACTAAACTTGTTTATGAGGCAACGTGCACAGCCTGTAATGGTTTTTACGTCGGTAAAATCATTTGCAGGCTGCGTGATAGAATCTCTGAGCAACTGAGATGCTTTAAAAACAAAAATGAGCATAATGCACTTTATTTACACAGTAAAAACTGTGTAAATGTAAAAAAAAAATAATTTTCGTGATAGAATATGGAATCATGGAAGGGGGAGGACTTTAATGCTGAGGTATAAACAAAATAATTGCAATGGCAACTGAGATTAAATACCTGTAATTCACCTGGGCTAAATTATAGCACTACCTTAATGCCTATTTTAAAACTTAGAGCTAACAAGATCTAAAGGTTAAGTTATGTTTAGGGTATTGTAAACATTATAATGAATTACATTTTATAATTCTTTCTTTTCCTGCCTTGTATTCTCCATGTTCTTTTACTGTCTTTTACATACAATTTTATAGTGTTTAAGTGATATGACAAGAAGTTGTATTATTTTGTTCTGTGTTGGTATTGGTGTTTGTTTATATGGTTATGACACCAGGATGATGTCATGAAATTGACTACAGTTGATTGGTGTTGGCAATATGAATTGCTATTTAAACTGTGAGTTTTGTTGCACCGGATGATTCTGAAGAAGCCATACTTTAATTCTGGCGAAAGCACTTAGTTATTTGGTACACCTGTCCAATGGGTGGAGCCTAAGCTTTTTAATATAAGCAAGTGATGTTCTCACATTCAAAGCAAATATTCATATCTCTGGAACCAGGGGTTACTAAAGAAGTGTAAATGGGAAACACTTTAGCACAAGCTATTTTATAGTGGTGTTATTCTTTAGGTTTTATCTTTTAAATTACATTTTATAAGACACAGTAAACACAGTCCCCGGGATTCATGAAGCTCTGCACAAGGACGTCATTAGCCTTGTGCCGACCGTGTGGTGTAGAGATGGCGCAGCATCACCATATGCATATTAATGAAGGCATGCTGCCGCAACATCCATGTGCACAGGAAACTTGCACAAGTGCAGGGGGCGTGTTTAAGCTCTGCACAGAGGAAAGAACATGTCGGCTGCAGACATGAAACCTAAAATCCTGACTAGTATAGCCTGCCTCTAATAGTAATCACTCCTGTCAGTGTCCGTGGATACTTAAATGTATGCAAAGCATACAATACAGTTTCCTGAACACCAAAATAAAAAGTAAACACAAAGGCACGTAGCTGAATATTGAGCCCCTGTCCCTCGAACAAATTACATTTAAAACCCCGTGCCACTATTCCATTGTAGTGTTGATTGTTATACCAAGTGGAAGCGAAACACAGCGTGTTTGCACGACGCTGCCCTTTGCTAAGCCTAGCGCAATGGTTAGGGTTATAACCTGTCCCACTTTGTGATGGATAGTCCTGCTATGAGCAGTTGTGTCCTTACCAAAAATATTAAAAATGGCAAATGTCCTGCGATTGTAGGACATAATTATGTCCCATATTTTATGTAATAGTTCCATAAAATAGTTATTTCTGTATCTAAAATGCCTAAATGTTACAAGAAACAGAATAAGCAACTAAACTGCTACAAGAAAAAGCTTTCATTTAGGCATAAAAGTAAAGTACTATCCTTTGTCCTGACCATGGGTATGTGTCGGCTTGTAAAATCTGATTTGTGTCCCGAAAATGTCTCACTTTGGCCATTTGAAAAGGTGGCAACCCTACCAATGGTCTGAGCATTCACTCAGTATTTGCCCATTCACAGTCCAAGTCGTCCTTGTCTGGACAGCCCAAAGATGAATGGGTATTACCCAGGTCTACCTACCATGTCATGAAAGATAATTATTTGCGTGTACCTATGTGCGTGAAGTACAGTATGTGGAAGATCAAATATGCTAGGGTTGTCCTCACAACCATGTTGGTACCAGAGATATGTAGAGTACGCAATGTCTTCTGTTGTCTGTGCCATGGGCTATCAACCAGAGAAGGGATTGATAATGTGTGTGGAATATGGGGGGGTGATAGGTAATGTAATAATTCATCAAGGGGAGACTGGGTCGGATGTACAATAGGTGAACTGGAGGTGTACGATGGAGCAGCTGGTGAATCAGAAAGGAAACCAAAGAACATACATTCACATCCGCAATACACCCTGATAGGCCATACTGCAGACACAATCCCACAAACATATGAACATTAAAATGTGCGATACACATGTACACAAATGTTACCAGCTCATACCCACATAATGGTCTGGCCTGAACTGAGCCATCCAACCCCAACACACCTGGATACATAACTGAATACCCATCATCCCCTACACAGCACCCCCACCCTTGATAAACGTCCACCAAAACCAACCATACTCAGGCTGCTAGCTTGGCGCAGCCATATCTGCACATAGTGCCCCCTACCCATATCTAGTAGGCAGTCTTACCCTAGGCAGTCTCAGGCTTGCAAATTAGGTATCCCTTGCATGTATAACCCTCCATCATTTTCGTAAAGCCAAATGAATTGGAGTCATTGGTGTCCACAATTTTTGGCCATTCCTCATGGGATAAGTGTCTTTTCTAAAGATTAGACTTGGTGGCACAACACGATGTCCAGCCCCGTACACATCTGGACACAAGTTGCATTAGCAGTAGTTGTCCACAACTCTGCTCAGCCTCCAGCCGGTCCTACAGAACCTACGACCCAGGATTAAACACCTGACCATGATGCACGTCTCCCCATGTGCATTATCGGGAATATATACCTTTCACATGTTCCCATGAAGCTTCCCCATAGCCATCTTCCAAACAGTACATGTCCACAAATTCTATAACCCATCCAGGTTCCTCGTCGTAATGATGCACACAACCCCTGTATACAAACAGTACAGGTACCTCTCGTATGCAGTTGTTCATATACATGGCCATGTATAACTCCAGATATGTAGTCATATATCTATAAATGTACATACTTATATCCGCATAGCTACACATCACACATACATGCATATAAGTAGTTGTCAAGTATGTGTCCAATTCATAAATATGTATACTTGCAAATGTATACATATGCCTCTCAGAAAGATACGAATAGTAACATGTACTATACATATGTACAGCACCCGACTGCCACATTTGTTGCCAGTACTGTGGAATGGCTGTAATAAAGTCATATATCCTAATTACCATCCATACAGAATGTATTATGGATGGTTTAGTGGTAAAACCAGTGACTATGGTGTTCCTGTTCCCGGGTCCAAGCCATGCAAGGGCTGCTAATTTTATATGATGGCCACAATAATGGCAGTCGGATATAGGGGGATTAAGACGCTTTAAAGCAGATGTAAGCGGGTATGCGCGATGGTAAGTGGCGGTCATTCAACAGTATAGGAAATGTAAATAAGCATGTAGATGTATATGCATGTGTATGTGCAGACCAATATATATATATATATAGATAATAGTGTACTGGATGCGAGTTCCAGTCTTCCCAGGTGATACTCACAGCTAAACCGACCACTGTTGAATCACAAAAAAATGTATTGTCCCAAAAGGATAAGTAAAATCAGGAAACCGCCAAAATGTTCCACGATTTATTGCACAGAATCACAAACAAATGAACCGCCATAAGCAGCTCCGACAATGAGCACCACAACCACAAACAGCACGATCTACCTAGGTTTCGTCCGTAGACTTCTTCAGAATAATGCCATACATCCTTTTGCCACTTAAATATCCACAGTGAAACCAATTATCCAATAAAACAATGTATCTTTAAAAACGTAACCACACTTGTAAACATTTTATAAAATGTATGCGTATAACCACATTTCAAAATAAGTGTCTCTGAGTTCAATAAAAAACAAAGAAGCTGCTAAGTTGTCTAATAATACATAAACTGCGTGAAAATTCAAAACGAAGTGAACCTAATTATGTGAACGTTGTTATATTAGTTATGTTATATTGTAAATGTGTATAAATATATTAAATTTCTATATATGTATGAATGATGTATAATATATATGTGTTGACATGCTAATATTAAATGAATTTGCGAATTTTGTAAATTTTACAAATTTATACGAATGTATATTAAAAATAATTGATATAAAAATAATAAATATGGTAATAAATATTGAATAATGGATGATAAATAGTTAATGAATAAAACACCTAAGTTTAAAATGCTATGTTAAAAATGTATACATGTTTATATTTAGTTTTAGTTGTGTGTAAATGCATATGTGCGTATATATATATATGTGAATGTGAATACGAATTTATTGGTTAGGTAACTTATTTGAATAAAATTGTTAAAATGATATAAAACAGTATAAAACAAACTTCATTTTCCAGTGTATAGGTCAACGCCCCTTAACATTTTTAAGTTTTAATAGGGGGTTAATACTACAATATTCATTTAATCCAGGTGAATTGTAGGCATTTAATTGTATTTGCCATTTTAATTCACTCACATCTAGATCCAAATCTATTATTCTACCTTGTATGTCAATCATGACCTGGTTAATTATACAAAATTTAAATTCGTGATTAGTATTGTCGATTTTGTGCCTTGCCAGGGCATTTGTGGACCTAAGATGTTTGATGTCCAACAGGTGCTCTTTAATTCTGTCCCTGAAGTGTCTACTAGTCTTGCCCACATAAAATGCGTTGCAATTCTGACATAAGGCCAAATAAACCACATTAGATGAGTAGCAATTAAAATGCCCATGTATATTAATGTGTATCCCATTTGCAGTAAGATTGTCCCCAGTGATCTTGATGTATTGACATGTCGAACATCTACCACATTTGTAATTTCCTTTTGGCCTGTTTGTGGAAGTGTTTCTATCACTATATTCAAATATGTTTTTTAAGGATGCGTCCTTCCTATACACATATTGAATCTTGCCTTTAAATAATCGTGCCATATCATTATTTAACTTAAAAATATCCCAATTCTTATTTAAAATGCTTTGTATTTAATGAATGTTGTAATTATAGGTTATAATATATGACAATTTGGTTTTATCTTGGTTTTATCTTGATTTTGATTTTGATTTCTCATCAAAAGGAAATTACAAATGTGGTAGATGTTCGACATGTCAATACATAAGGTATACATTTTTAACATAGCATTTTAAACTTAGGTGTTTTATTCATTAACTATTTATTATCCATTATTCAATATTTATTACCATATTTATTATTTTTATATCAATTATTTTTAATATACATTCATATAAATTTGTAAAATTTACAAAATTCATAAATTCATTTAATATTAGCATGTCAACACATATATATTATACATCATTCATACATATATAGAAATTTAATATATTTATACACATTTACAATATAACATAACTAATATAACGACGTTCACATAATTAGGTTCACTTCGTTTTGAATTTTCACACAGTTTATGTATTATTAGACAGCTTAGCAGCTTCTTTGTTTTTTATTGAACTCAGAGACACTTATTTTGAAATGTGGTTATACGCATACATTTTATAAAATGTTTACAAGTGTGGTTACATTTTTAAAGATACATTGTTTTATTGGATAATTGGTTTCACTGTGGATATTTAAGTGGCAAAAGGATGTATGGCATTATTCTGAAGAAGTCTACGGACGAAACCTAGGTAGATCGTGCTGTTTGTGGTTGTGGTGTTCATTGTCGGAGCTGCTTACGGCGGTTCATTTGTTTGTGATTCTGTGCAATAAATCGTGGAACATTTTGGCGGTTTCCTGATTTTACTTATCCTTTTGGGACAATACATTTTTTTGTGATTCAACAGTGGTCGGTTTAGCTGTATCACCTGGGAAGACTGGAACTCGCATCCAGTACACACATATATATATATATATATATATATATATATATATATATATATATATATATATACACATGAAGAATGAAAATGGTCACAATAAAGCAGTCATAATGACTGTGAAGGGAAACAGCAGTGGAACCCCCCCCTCCCATAGTATTTAGTGGTGTCATATCAAGCTGCCCAGAGGTGAGCAAACCTCCTGCATCTCCAACCACAAGTAGGATGCTAACAGTGGAACTAACTATGTCCACATGCTAAGTCTGACTTTCAAACAGGTACAGGGCAATCCCAGTCACCATTCAGATGAGCTGAAAACCGGAAGACTAATTGAACACCCTGACCACTATATGAATGTATCTCCCAGGACTATAAGCTTGGGACGTCTGAATATACTTGGAGTGAGCCAACTTATGGGACATGTCTAGAGCAGTAGGGAGTGGCACATGTGTAGTGGTGTGGTTTATTTCCAACCAAAGAATGGATGACTGCTGTGTTAGTGATGTTTTGTTGTGTTTGTTCTGGTAACTATGAACCATGGGTATACATTCAATGAAGCAGCACAGCAATAGTGTAGTGGTTAGAGCATCCGCCTATCGAGCAGACATTGCCGGTGCGACTGCAGCACTCACCATTTATGACGCGTAATCCGTATACGAGCATATCTTGCTAATTGTATGCTGTATAGCAATATAATACCATTGAAATGCAAACTGGGGTGATGTATCACAGTAGGAATGCAGAAGGTGTTTGCGTGACATGAAATGGTGGTTAAACAGAAAACCGCA
>NC_056728.1:1486933098-1487043098 GCF_019279795.1 Protopterus annectens | reverse complement strand
ATCTGTCAGTGTCCATGGATACGGAAACGTATGCTAAGCAAGTAAGAAATTTCCTGCGAACACAAAATGAAGAAGCAAACACAAATGCACGGTAGGGAATAATGGGTCCCTATCCCGTGAACAAATGACATGGAAGACCGTGTGGCTGTAGTCCAACGCAGTGTAGATAGCTAGACTAATTGGAAGTGAAATGCATCATATGTTAGCGAGCCGCCAGTAGGTACGTCCAGCCCAATGGTTAGGGTCATCAGCTGACCCGTAATGTGAGGGAGGGTACACAGCTGGGCAGATGTGTCCATAACAAAATACACGATAAATGTACATATCTAGCGACCATATGTCCGAATCATATCCCACAAGGCATGTAATAGTCACATACAAAAGGTATGTCCGTATTTCACATACCAAATGTGATAGGAAATAGAATAAGCATGTAAACGAAACAGAAGGAGCATATAGACAGCTACAACAATAAGGAAACATGTAGGCTGAAAGGAACAGTATTATCCGTACCATCGACTGTGGGGACGTGCTGTCCAGTACAGTCGGATATGTGTACGGAATATATCCCATCCTGGACATAGGAAAAGATGGCATCCTACCAATGAGTAGAACAGTCTGCCAAAATCCTCAAATCAGTGGTACAAACTGAACCTGACAGAATGTGTCACAGTTGAACGGGTAGTACCCGGGTATACCAACCATGTAATGAAAGTTAAGTATGGGCGTGTACCTATGTGCGTGAGGTATAGCATGTGGAATGTAAACATGGCAGGGTAGTCCACACAACCATACAGGTACCTGACATATGTAGGGTATTCAATATGTTACTATGACCGTGTCATGGGCCAACAACCAAAGCAGTGATGTATGGGGTATGAGGAATATGTGTGTGTGTGGGGATGGGTAATGGTACAATCCTCCAAGGCGATACTGTGTCGTATGCAGAATAGGTGAACCGGAGGTGTATGAGGGAGCAACAGGTGAAGCTGAAAGAAACACAAACAGATGTCTAAACAGCTGCAATACAACCAGACAGGCCATAGTGTAGAACACAATCCCACAGACATATGAATATTGAAATGTGCGATACAAATGTATAGACATGTCACTGGCACATTCCCACAGATTGGTCCTGATGGAACTGGCCATAACAAATGCAACACACCTGGATGCATAATGGACTACCCAGCATCCCTTCCACATCACACAACCCACTCCCTTACCTGAACGTCCACCAAATCCAGCCATACTTGGCCTACTGGTTTGGTGCAGCCACCGCTATGCATAGTGACCACTACGCATATGTAGTAGGTAGTGTCACCCTAGGCAGTTGCAGGATTGCACACTATGTATACCTTGCATGTAAACCCCCCAGAACATTTTCATAATGCCAGAAAAATGGTCAGTATTTGTCTTGTTTTGGTCTTGTCCAATTTTTGGGATATCCCTCATGGGATACGTAACCTGTGTAAACATTAGAATGGAAGACACGAAGTCCAGTCCTGTAGATATCTGGACACAAGTTGGAATGTGCATTAGAGTTGCACGACACTGTCCATCCCTAAATGGTCATGCATAACCTACTACCCAAGACCAAACACCTGCCCGTGATGCACATGTCCCGACACGAATAAGCGAGAGAATATATTGCACACATTTGCATAATGGCACATGGTATAAGGGTGATGAAGGCACTGACTTAAAACAGGATACCCCTGATCCACTGTGTGAGGGACTATTAATGTGTGTGTAGGTGTGACCTGACCAACAATGGTACAATGCCAAATGTCTTGTGACCGTAGGAAATAACTATGCACCATACTGCATGTAACAGTTGCCTAAAGCGGTCACATCAGGATAGAATAAACGTAATTCATACAAGAAACAGGCAAACAACAAAAGTGCCAAAGGTATAAGGCTTACAGCTAGGAAACAAATGACTGTTCTAAACCTGCATTGACCGTGGCTATGTGTTGTCCCAAACAATCTGGTGTCCACAGTAGGGTTCTCATCTGTCCCGCTTTGCGAGGGACAGTCTATCGTTGGACAGTTGTGTCCTGACAAAAGACATTTCAAATGGCAAATGCCCTGGGATTGTAGGATATAATTATGTCCCATATGTTATGTAATAGTAGCAGAAAATAATTATTGCATTATCTACAATACCTAAATGTTACAAGAAACAGAATAAGCAAAAAAAAAACGCTACAACAATAGGCTTTTATGTAGGCAAATAAGTAAAGTTCTATCCGTTGTACTGACCATGCTTATGTGTCAGCTTGTAAAACCTGGTGTGTTCCGAAAATGTTCCATCTTGGCCATTCGAAAAGGTGCCAACCCTAGTCACCGGAATACAGCACAACCTGTACATATGACAATGTCAACGATACCAATGGTCAGAGTATTCGCACAATAACTGGCCAGACCCTTAAAAACTCACAAAGCCAGTGCCCTTTGGGTGAAAGGTGTTGAATGAGAATGACTACTTACAACAATGAAGAGTAATATATGCATTTAACTGCAGACAATTAGTAGTATTACGAATCTGTCAACATGTTCCAAGTTAATAGTACTAATATGCTAGAAGTATCCGTGATTGTCCCTGAGTTGTCATATCCTTGTCCCTGTCACTGTAGACACGAGTCCCCGAGTATCAGAGAGGTCCATACACAGAAGTACACCAACCAACTTTCCCAGCTTTTGACAAAACTATTGCATACCTGTAGTGACTTCTTAACAGATGTCCAGAATAATATTAATTTCTATGTATAAATGAATGAAATAGTCAAATGGGAAGGGAGACCACCCCCCAACCTGCATTATGTAGTGGAACTACTCCCCGCCCTAAATTATGTAGCGCTGACCCAATAATGTGGTCAGAGATGCCCAAACACCAGCGTCCATGAACACAGGTAGAATGTTAAACTCTGGACTAACTCTGTCCATGTGCTACATCTGATCTTTGAACAGCGCCAGGGCAGTGCTAGTCACCAGTTGGCTGAGCCTAAACCCGGACCAGCACATGAACACCCTGACAATCAAACACGGGTATGTGCGAGGACTATAAGCGTAGGAGTTATGAATATCCTTGGAGTGAGTAGACTTGCAGCACAGGTCCAGAGCAGTAGGAAACAGGGAATGTCCTAATTGTAGTGCTGCGGTTTTCCCAGCAGGACAATGGATGCCTGCTGTGTAAAGGAAGTGGTGAGGCATACGTCAGAGTAGCTATGAACCATGGGTATACATATAAATGAGCCAGAACACCAATAGTGTAGTGGTTACAGCATCCGCCCAACGTAAAGGCATTCCTGGTGCAAGTATGACTATAGTACATATTAATTGTGTAATGAATGCCTCTGTGCTGTAAAGCTAACATTTATACATGTAAAGGTGACCGCGTTCGCATGGGTCCGTTAACTGGATTCCATCAAAGTGGTACTGTCATAAGGAATAAGGAACATGTAATCCTAAAGACGTGCCTGTAAACATATGTAACTCAGAATAATTAGATGCAAGTGGGCCTGCGTGGTTGTCCGCAGCTATTAGCATAGCAAATGTATGTTGTCTTCTATAGCTGTAACTTTCATATATATATATAGTTAGATAGATGTGTGTATAGATAAATATCCACAGACATAACAGAAATATGCAATTATATAGCTACATATCTATCTATATATACATATATATATATATATATATATATATATATATATATGTGTAAGGAACGCTGAAAGATGAAAGAAAACCTAAGGGTTGTGAAGGGAATCACAGAGCAAGTTAGGAATTATGAAGTGCGCACAGCATATGTCACATAAAGCTGCACAAGTGTGGGTAGAGCACCGCTCTCCACACCAGAGGCAGGGCTATACCAGTGGCCATAACATCGTCGAAGTGCTACGTCAACATTGTAAACAGACGGAATGTAGGACATGTTGCGACCACCTACACTTGTAACCCACAAATCATTCATAATCCATAACACCAGGAAAGGCACGTATGTGCAAATATGAATGGATGGTGAGCCTGTGAATACACGAGGAGGTACAAAATGTGTGTAGGGCCCCAATGCTCATGAGAGGGCAATGTGTAAAGGTGAGTCATGGCTGCGATATCAGGTGTATAATGGCTGTTATGCGGGGAAACTCAACACGGGTGTACAGGAGAAACCATGGATATGCAAGTATGGACACAGGAGTGATAGGGTATGTTGCGCCGGGTGCAATGGAACGGCCCGTGGAGGTCAGCTAGTACATAGTTGTGATTCCCAGATAGAGCGTCATTTGTGTGGAGACATGCGTGAATGGGCATATCGTTGTCAGACTTTGTGCGTCAGATTTGGCAGCCTGGCACGTAAAACCTATACGCCACCCATGAGTGGAACGGAATTCTGCTGTGACATCCCCAAACCGGGAAAAGCAGAAAACACAACTACAAGAAGACAACAATTTGTTGACGTACAGTCACAGTAACACAAACACACATCCTATCAACAGTAATAATATGAATGTGTACAGAAACAAACACAGTAGCAGGAATAGGCTGCGCATATGAGGAATAGGTCGAATGACACTATCACAACCCAGTTAGCAGCGGCACCCCAGACATGAAAAACTTGCGACATCTGTCTGCTGCATAACGTGCAATATACTGAGCACAAGTTCACCGGAGTGAAGTGTCGGTGTCAGAATGACTAAGGCAATAGCATACTGTTGAAGCAGGGATAAAAGCAATACACATGTGTAAGTGTCCATGTCCGGGAAATGTATAGGTTAACAGACACACAGATGTATATATAGATAAAAACGTATATATACACATAGCTATATTAATTTACATACACGTATATAAATATATATATATATATATATATATATATATATATATATATATATATATATATATATATATATATATATATATATGTGTATATATGTATATATATATATATATATGTATATATATATGTATATATATATATATATACATATATATATATATATATACATATATACATATACACACACACACAAGGATATACTTTGGATATATATAGATAGATAGATATACACAAACAACAGGTAGTAATATATACACATACACACAAAACAAACTATATGTCAGTGTAGATATACACATTCATATAAATAGGTTACTTCACAGCAATTAGGGGTAACATATTTACAGCCCGGGAATTTGTGACTGGAAGGTCCAATAAAGAAACGTTGTACCCGACACATCACCCAGCTAGGCCGGACAGACATACAGACAGGCAATACAGATCAATACACTGCTACTGTCCAAAACACCAGAAGGAAAGGACCAGTGGGAGAGTTCTGTAAGGTCTGCACTTTAAACATGGATAACGGTGTCCCTTGCGGGACCCCAAAAATTCAGGTTATGAAAGAATCTGCTGACATTAATACGAGCAGGATGTAGGTGTACATGGAACAGTAGGTTGTGCAAGTGTGATAATACATGGGTTGACAAAATGTACGACATGTGTCCCGAGATGGGGAGAGTGGGCAATGTGTAGGGGTGTGCTCATACCCCAGCTGCGCTCGCAGTAAGTATTTGTCACAACTGCTATAGAGGGGTGCCAGTTAGGTGGACCATGGGTATGCATTAATGGGCTTAAGTGTGCAGGTGCAGGTTGGCAGAGATGTAGTAGGCCCGCCCAGCAGAGGTCATTAATATTCCTATGTGGGCATAACATATGCCTACACCTCCCAAACCTGAAGAGCACATCTACCGGATAGTCTGTAAACCATCAGGGGAATACATAGAGACCTACACAGTGCCGTGTACCTGATTAGCATGGACGTCCATAGTTATGTATCAGAATGTAACAAAGTCCAACTAAACACTGCCAGAGCTACTGATATTAGGTGAACAGGTGGCGGAATACAGGTAATGACAGATAACAACATGTATGAGTCATAAGCGGCATGTACCTCGACAAACGTGAATGAATACATATGTTCTTTGACTGTGAATGTGTCTGGTTAATAGAACCAATCATCTAAATGTGTCCCACAGGGTGTTATGCATTGTTCCTGATACGGTATTCAGTCACACCCATTGGTATGTGAGTTCTTCTACTGACGGAAAGTGCATAAGTTGCTGACCACCTCAGGTAGATGATAGCATAATAGAGGAGGTTAAACACCCATACGCCTGCGAGGGACACACCTGTCTGGGCAGTTGTGTGTTGCAAAACAACAGTTATGGCACATGGCCTGCCTGTGAGTTCAGGAATGGAGGCTATATAGTGTGTGTAGTGGTGTCAGACATCAATTTGTTGTATCAGTAACAGCTACGTTTCTAACTCTGTTGGACAAATGTGGAACAAACTACCATCTGATATCTCATCTTTGTCTAGTCCTCCACTCTTTAAAAAACAGCTAAAGACACATCTTAACAAGCACTGGCTTTGCTCCGGTAACAACCCAGACTAACCTGTCTTGTATCCTTCCCTCCTAAACTCCTCCTCACATAACATACTAGAGAGATATGTAAAAAAAAAAAAAAAAAAAAAAATATATATATATATTTTTTACTACTTTTTTCTAATTTTTCCATATTAGAAACTTATATCTTAGAATCTGTATAGCAAATATATGTTAAAACTTTTTTAACTTGCCTCTCTCTAAAGATTTTATGTTCTGTCTTAATGTTTTACTAATTTTAACTTCTTTGTACCATTACTGTGCATGATTTTAAATTTCGTTGGAGCTTTTCTCCCCGGGCCTCCACTGAAAATGGACATATATCCAGCTGGACTAGCCCGGTCAACAAATGTAAAATAAAATAAAAATAAAAATAAATAAATAAAATAAATACATGTAATAGGAAACAGTATTATCAATTATAATGCTACATGAATAACCTAACTTAACGTATGCAAACCGTGGAGGTCGTCTGTGTACTACTGGCTGTGGGTCACACCTCTCAACCAATTGGGGACAAATTTCAACAGAATCACGGACAAGTCAAGAAAACACAAGGACAATCATGGACACATATAAAATATTAGAACTATTAACTGGAAACATTGACAGAATCAGGGCATATGAATTGATACACGTTTTCTGAAGTAAAAGAAGTTTGTAACTCTTAATTATTGTCATTATTCATGAAGTGTAATTCACCACCTTTCCTCCAAATGTCACTGGTTTTAGGAGGGATTAAGAGGGACAGAGTTAAAATTTGAGTCAAAATCAGGGACGGCCCTGAAAATCAGGGACAGTTGAGAGGTATGCTGTGGGTATGTGTTGCCTCGACACATGTGATAGCTCTACATATAGGGTCTATAGGGCCGCCACCAGTCTGAACAGCCAAAGTGGAACCTGCTCTGTAGAACTGTCAGATGTACCAGGGCAGAACATACTTATAGCCATGCATAGTACAGAAATATACATATCGGAGCAAATCAAAGCGTAGTCTAGCAGCAGTACAGTTGCTTATGCTACTACATATGACATATCGACATGTCAGGTATACATGACCTGTAACAAGCAACCAGTACAGACACCTACAACATGAGAAGGTTCCCTAATCAGGACAGCTGCAATGGCTAGAGTATTGTCCATACCACTCAACTGTCCCTGAATGTCAGGTACGTCCCTGAGTTTGACTGAAAGTCTAACTGTGTCCTTCTTAATCACTCCTAAATGTACTGGCTGTTGAAGGAAAGGTGGTGAATTACACTTACTGACTAATGACAATAAGTAAGAGTTATAAACAATTGTTACTTCAGAATATGTGTATTATGTCATATGCTCTGATTCTGTCAATGTGTCAAGTTAATAGCACTACTTTTGTAAAAGTGAGCCTGTTTTTCATGACCTGTCTCTGATTCTGCAGAAATGTGTCCCCGATTGGTGGAGAGTTCTGGTATTGTCACATGTGATGTGTGATGAGGGACTGTCCCATGCAAAGTGGGAAAGGTGTCACTCCTACAGTCTCCCATCGTGCAATCTGAAAGGTGGTCAACGTGCAGTTGATATGCGGTAGCATGACTCGGCAGACAGCTGCATTAACAAACTCAAGTCACATGTCAGCATTGCAGAGTATCGGTTCCCATGTATCAGGCAGATGGGAGCAGATCGTATGAGGAACACGCATATAAAATGATTACGTCACTGGACAGGTTGCCGAGTCCATACAGTCGAACGGCTGCCATCGCAAAATGGTTACACATACCCGATACTGTAGTCATAATACACATCACAAGGGATCGCACACACCCAGCGTGAGTGACAAATGTAAGTAGAAATGTCGGAGAGCGAGGAGCTGTAAGCATGTTTGTCTACCAGTATGCCAGTAGTGCCTTTTCAAAGAAATGTGGAGTGTAAACGTGTATAAGGTGCTGTGACCAGAGGTCAGCAGTGCCTAACACTGTGCAAACCCATGCACAACAGGTCCCACCTGTTGGACTGTGCCTTACCAGATTTGTATCCAAAGGTGTCGGCCTGTCCGCAAACAAAGAACCACCCTATACACATGATGGTAGAAGTACCCTGCGCACATAGCTCATGTGAATTAACAATGGACCATGGCATATGTACAGACAATAGACCGCAAACACCATACAGCACAGACATCCAACAGTATAGCAATGTACTGGCAGATATGTCTGGACAGCTGGTGTGTGCATGCCTGGCCGTCCTGTGTTTCAGTCTGTGAGCATGCCCAGTATGACTGTTATGCATGTTGTAGACTGACAATACCATCAAGTGTGTGAGCATGCAAAGTATGGTCAACTGTATTGCATGTGTCACATGTCCAGATGGTTAGTACTGTGTTGCTGACCTCTCCGTTCTACACAGACAGGTGACATGCTGTGTCTGCAGGGTAGCTAATGGTCATGTGGCATTAACAGTTGCTACATGTCTGTATAAGCGTGGGAGGACATGCAACAACAACCACAGTCCTACACAGCACCGTCGGTGGTGCACATGACTCTCACATATGTAGGTGTGATGGGGGGCACAGCCAACAGTTGTACACATCTGCCACTACTGTACTGGTCTGCCGGGTACTCCATGTCAGTGTGTGGACCTACCTAAATTGCTGGTTGGAGGGATACCAAGGTATGTCAGTTCCCAGCATTAATTATCAGCACAGTGGTGTTGGACATCCTATTACACATCCTACCACAAACAGCCTGGCCTGCTGTCATCTGTGTGTGTCATAGGGGGTTGGGGTCAGTCATTGAGCATATCCATAGGCCATCGTATATCATTTGTCTGTATTGGTCCACATCTGTCCAGCTGCATGGAACGTGTGTGGGCTGTATGGACACACATGATGGTCAGCCCATAATCTGCAGTGGGTTAGGACACCCTGTGTACTACAGTCTACCATTGTGACCCCCGTATGTGCTACAGAGGTCATGGTGCCACTATGGATGTGTAATGTCTGCTGCCCTAACATTTGGCCACCACAGTCACTTGTATGCTCACATACATACCAGAGCAATGGGTAAGTACACATTCTAATACAACTGCCACTTGTTAGGACAATAGATATACCCTGGTTGTGTTACGGACTGGAGGACGGTGCTGGAGTGCTGCCTATGTTGGACGTACACAGTGCACCTCCCATACATTGTCGAGCACAGGTACTGTCATGTTTGGCATCCATTGTACTGTGTGCTGGTCAGAGAGGGGAAATCCATGGGTACCTACTGTGTCAGTGCATATGCCTTGTGTTGCCTCTTTGCCAAGGGCAGGTCATACTGTGCACGGGCTGTCGCCGACTTTGCCCTACTCAGGTAGTTCCTTCACCAAGTCACACTGTGCCTGTACAGGCCTTGGCAGTGGTGTTGGGCTGTGTGGTCCTGCCCCATGCTGTTCCTGCCACAACTGTTACTGCAGGATAACATTGTGTAGCATAGCAAATAACATAACAACATGTATGCATGTAGCTTGTGAATACTGCAGAGCCCCAACAGATGTGTCCGGATACCAGAACTGTGAACCGAGCATCCCAAACACATGCACATGTATATGTCTTGCCTGTGCATCTGCCTCAGCATGGTGTGAGTGTTCAGGTGTGTGTGCATTGCTGATGGGTCTTATAAGCCACTACACCAGTGTTTACCTAGCATCCCCCACTAGGAGACTGTAGGGGATGTCCACATAGGCATTGGTGTGCTACAGCTGTGTCAGACACCATATATCGGACACATCACAGCTTCCATGGCAGACAGCACACACATTCAATCTCATGCCCTGGCCATCGCATAGGGCCTAGCTGTTGGAGGGTATGCCCCTGCACTGACTGTAGGCCCTACCCTGCTCCCCGGGTGGTGCTACTTTTGCAGGCTATAGCACCAAGTACCCCAGGGTACTCATCCATGTGGTTGAACAGATTCATATTGCTGGTCCACTAATCACGTGTGTGGAGGACCTGTACGTGCTGACTAGCAGTGTTGACATGGCATCTGTAAACTGGTGCAATACTCTAGATGCAGATGCCTGTGAGATACCCATGATATCCCCAGTTGTGCTGTGTGAGGTACCTGTGGCTAGTACACCTAGGCCAACACATACCATGGTATCCACTGTGATGCGTTCCCCTCTGCCTGTTTGGTGTGTTAGGCACAGATCAACAAGCTGCTGTAGGAGGTCTCTGTCCACCCTATAGTGCTCCAACATCCCCAGCCCATGTAGACCCTGGTAAGTCACCCTCAGTCTATAAAGTCTTATGTCACCCCAGTAAGGGTTGTTCGGCAGCATACACATCCGCACTGCCCCAGCATCCTGCACATGTTGGTATATATTGCCTTCTGCAGCCAGTGTCATTTGGTTTTACTGTGTCATGAAATGTCCCTGCAGGTATACAACGGTGGTGTAGAGTGTGGATAAAACATGTGTGTATGCTGCTTGCTCGCATTAATGTACTGTTCATGTGCGGGCTGGCCATGTCATCAGCTGATTGTGCTGATCAACACCTGTTTGTGCAGCCTGTACACCCTGACTACCCCACCACTGCTGTCATCCCTCCCAACATCACCAGGCAGGTATAGGCACACCACTAGCTTAGGTTTGCTAAGGCAGGAGCAGTCCCGAGGCACAGTTCTGTAATGTACGTACAGTATGCCTGACCCCCCTCCCATGCTGTCAACTATATGCGAGACCTGCACCTGGCTGATTACACACATATACTCCAGGGACCAGCAGCACACCCTGGTGATAAATGTGATACACCATAGTCAACCTCATCTGCATAGTATAGTCTTCTAATGAATAGTTATATGACCCATACCGAACCTACAACATATTAACCACTGTTCAGTGTCGCTCAGATCCACACACAACTGGCAACAGGTGCCTTACCATCACCATATTCGATGTCCCATGGTCTTCCCAGCAACAAAATAACCGGTGTCTACATGACTACAACCCGTGGCCCTGCACACCACAGATAATGTGCATTAACACCACGCCATGGCAGATATATAGAGATCCCAGGTTATCACGTACAGATCATCCGGCACAAATAGTCAATAGTGCTGATGTCCCCAGACATATGTTCACATCCATGTCCACCTCTACATCTACATATATCACATATATTATTTGTAGACATGTATACATGGACATATATGTATATATATATATATATATATATATATATATATATATATATATATATATATATATATATATATATGTATATATACATACACACATATACATCTACACACATATGTAAATATGGCATTTATATCACAACAGCGAACCACATGACAGCAATGCATTAGTGAGGAATGAAAAGGAAACGACATGTGCCACCTGCATCATGTGGTGTTGTTAATATCAAGGCATGTGTGTTATGTTGCATCACACGGGTCAGACCGTAGTAAGGGTAAGAGTAGGGATGCTGACAGTTACTCACCAGACCTATTGGCGATTGTATGTGTTGACAACCCAGTGTCTTGGCAGAATATGTGGGCTGTGGACACTAAATAGGTCAGCAACAAAACAAACTGGACACATCCTGCAGCTAGCCACCCACACATACCAACACATGTGCTATAACTGCCAAACACACACCTGCCATGCCCTGGAACTGAGCATCTACCTGTCTACTCTATCACACTATAGCATTATGCAGTAACAGAATGCGCTACCGAGTTCTGGCATCACCTCACTCCCACAGGCATACTTCTAGGCAGATGACATCATCCGCAAAGGCAAAGACGCCGCTAGGGAATGTATGTGGTGTGAGCCATCTAAAAGCATTACTCTGTCCCGAGGCAGCTGGAAACACACACACACAGAGGCACACACTTGGCAGGGCTTGGAGTTGAACATATACCTAACTACTTTATCACACTACAGCATTATGCAGTTACAGAACGCGCTACAGAGATTACTGAACACAACACTCCCAGACGCATACTTCTAGGTGGATGACATCATCCGCAAAGGCAAGGACACTGATAGGGACTGCATAGAGATTGAGCAGTCTGAAAGCATATTACTGTCCCAAGGTAGACGTAGACAAACACACAGCAGTGCTGTGATCAGCATACATAGATATGGGATGCACCACAGAGAGTACAAGACAGACAACCAGTGTGTTCAATGTAGGCATCCATCGTGACATTGAAAATGGACATCTGTTGCCTGGATGACCACCATCGCTATACAGGATGTCAATGGCCATGTCCATACACAGAGGCACATCACCGACACAAGGTGTCACTGGGCATGCCCACACGCTTAGTATCACATGTCCATTTGGAATGTACTGTGTGTCCATCTACACAACAGCATACTGGGCATGCTCACACACTTAGCAGTTGCAAAGGGCCGTCTTGCATGCACACGGATTCTAAACACGGAAGGGTGCAGTTTGTAATGTACTGTGCGTCCATCTACAGAACGGCGTACTGGGCATGCTCACACACTTAGCAGTTGCAAAGGGCCATCTTGCATGCACACAGATTCTAAACACGGAAGGGTGCAGTTTGGAATGTACTGTGTGTCCATCTACACAACGGCGTACTGGGCATGCTCACACACTTAGCAGTTTCAAAAGGCTGCCTTGCATGCACACGGATTCTAGACATGGAAGGGCGCAGTTTGGAATGTACTGTGTGTCCAACTACACAATGGCGTACTGGGCATGCTCACCCACTTAGCAGTTGCAAAGGGCCGTCTTGCATGCACACGGATTCTAAACACGGAAGGGCGCAGGTTGGAATGTACTGTGTGTCCATCTACACAACGGCGTACTGGGCATGCTCACACACTTAGCAGTTGCAAAGGGCAGTCTTGCATGAACATGGATTCTAAACATGGAAGGGCACAGTTTGGAATGTACTGTGTGTCCATCTACACAACGGAGTACTGGGCATGCTCACACACTTAGCAGTTGCAAAGGGCCATCTTGCATGCACACGGATTCTAAACACGGAAGGGCGCAGTTTGGAATGTACTGTGTGTCCATCTACACAACGGTGTACTGGGCATGCTCACACACTTAGCAGTTGCAAAGGGCCATCTTACATGCACATGGATTCTAAACACAGAAGGGCACAGTATGGTGTTACTGTCCCCACATTCATGAAGGCCACTCACATGTACTGACCAGTACACACTCAGGAGCCATCACAGATGTCTAAGGTGCAGATCACAGAGGTACACACCGCAGTCTACAATGTAGACCTCAGACATCACCATGTCATTGGACCAGCAATACACAGCCATACATTACCACAACACCGTGTGACTCATGACCAGTGGACTGTACATAGGTCTACAGCAACTGTGCAGACTACACATGTACCGACAGGGTTCCATCATGTGTTATGCATTGCAATGATACCACTGTACATAACCAGGTCGGCTCTACACATACCAGTGGCTCTGGGTCGTACACAGCTGTGACAGATGACTGTCGCTGTACACCAAAGAACACACATGCTTGGATATGACATAAATGTAATCGCAGTGGATATGTGCATGGACCAAACACACAACACATATGTACATAGCATAGCTTTTGCTGTCCTCCGTGCAGACAAGTGGCTACAGCAATTACACTCACGCAAATGGAAGGTGGGTCCATGGCTGTCGAATGCTAACAGTACATGAGGTAGCAATGTTGACCGAGGACACATTCCCTCTGTACTAGTTACCCATGACACCCATCATATCACACAACAGTCCATGTGTTATGTATGTCATCATACATGTCCACCAATTGCAATGCATACAAACATGGCTACATGACAGGCATGTAGGACCAACACACATGTACAATTCGTAGTGTGCATGCAGCTACCATGCATGTGCAGTAGCTGATGTATGTAACTCATCTGTGCCCAACTACAACATGCAGTTGCAATGCAGACCCATCCTTGACACCTGTATATGGTGACATACTGACAGTACGGTAGGATGTACATCAGGTATGGATGGATGTGTGTACATAAAGTGGTGATCCACCTGTGCAGATGGATGCTTGCCGGGGACAGCTCACAGGTGCGTCACACGCCATCCTACCATTACATGTGCAAACAGTATGCTATGTTACTGTTACTTGATGGTGAAGACATAAAACCTACACAGCGGTCAGGTGTTACTGACTGTAAGTCACTTGACACCTGTAACACTTACATACTCCCATGTGCATATAGCAGCACAATTGCCGGATGTAGCGTTGGTACACATAATGCGGCCAATACTGCTGCATGTCTGTCAGACGTATCATCATTTAGCAGGTGTATCATTCACAGTGCTGCCATGGGTGTTTGCTTGTGTGACCATATATGCCGCATATGGTGGGGAATACATCCCAATTGTTACACACCCCTGTACACTGTTGTAGAGATCTGTACATACTGCAGTGTGGAAAGCATGACGCAGGCAGGAGTGGTGTGTGTATCACACACATATCAGCAATCCGTATGTGAATGACATTTGTGGTCTCCACAGTGTGTGTGTGTGTGTGTGTGTGTGTGTGTGTGTGTGTGTGTGTGTGTGTGTGTGTGTGTGTGTATGTTTGTATGGCTGGTCTGGTGCATGGAGTGAGGGTGTATGCTACCATACAGAACACACAGGATCCCTAACCCCTCATGGTGATGCAGTCTACTACCCTGTTGATGCCATCGGTCTCAGCCGTACTGGCTACCTGTACATGTTCTTTCTCTGTGTCATGTTGTGTGGGTGCATAGTACCGTGAGGGTGATGACCACATAGGCAGGGGTCCTCACATCAACACTATGGGGTGTGCATTATAGTGTTGTTGACCCCGTGAGTGTGGGCATGTTCCTGTAATGTGACAGGGTATTACTGCTACACAGTGAGGCCTCATGCCATCAAGTGGCCTCTAACGTTAACATCGGCCAGACCGCTGTGTACAATCCCTGCACCATATCAACATACCTGTGATGTGACCTGGTATGGATGTCACGTCTCTAGCCACTGTAGCCCATTAAACTGCCCACATGCTTCTGGATCAGTATATGTGTGGACATCTGTGATATGTTAGCCTTTCCAACAGTCAGGTTGAGGCTACGTATAACATGCTGATATTGCCATACGTGCCTGTGAGTACTCCACAGTTACACATGGAAGACTGCAAACACTACTACCTGTAGGCACATGCAAGTAGACCATAAGGAGGGAACCAAGGCATCATTACCAACATGCTGTTACTGTTGTTACTGAGACACATACTGTGAACATATAACAATCCATGCTAAACCTGTACTACATGGTATGTCTGGTGTGTGTCAACAGTACACAACTAATGTAATATACACTTCTCTCACTATTCTTACACAACTAATGTAATATACACTTCTCTCACTATTCTTACCCAACTAATGTAATATACACTTCTGTCACTATTCTGTTCACCCTGTGCATCAGACCATTTGAGCATGTCCCTGCACCAATGGTGTGGATGACAGTGATGCGGCACAGGCTTCATCATATGCACAGGGTGATAATGTTTGCCTGGGGCATAGGCTGCACCAATGGATGACATCATGTGTGTGGGTAAGGGCTGGTGATATGATTGGACATGTCTGTTCAGTATGCATCTGGGTGTTGTGGTGCCCTACAGATGTGTTTGCTGTGTGCCTGTATGTGTGCACACAGTTCTGCCTTTTGTGAGGCATACACAGGGGTATTATTGACAGCTCCAGATTGTATGGACCAGGTTGTACAGCTCACTGTGTCCAGCCATGGCCATGTGACCTGTGCCTGCCAGGGGTTGCACGGGCACTACCAGGCGGAGGTACAGATTGGCTACTGTCCGACGACACATGTCCACTGGAACCATGTCCTCACTGGGAATGTCCATGTGGCCTGCTGTGTCCTGGTGTGGACAGTGCAGCTGCACTGCTACTGCTACCGGCACTATAGGAATGGGCATGTGAGGTGGCACACTCACGTTGACCTGCACTAGGTGGTGTAGCTGGCCTATGTCCACGTGGCCTATGCCTCACTCCTACCAGATGTTCCAGCACAGACAGCTCACGCTCGCAGATTGCCATGCCATGGTCAAGGATTCTGACCATGTCAGCCAATCGCCTGTCCAGAACATCAGCAATCTGCTGTTGAGCATTTGCCAATGCCTGGAAGTTGTCATTTAGGGTATGGATAGCAGCCCTCTGCAGCCTCTGCCCTTCTCTGTTCTGCTGTTCAGCACGTGCATGTGCCGCCATTACAGTCTGGAACATGCGTCTGGTGATACCAGCTGCTGCACTCTGTCCTGCAGGTGCATGTCTGCTAGAGGTCCTCCTACAAGCAGCACCGGCCACATGCTTGTGTGGCACATCTGCAGTCATTACACTGACACCATGGTATGGAGACACACCTTCTGTAGCCACCACATGTTCCTGTTCCATGCTAACAGGCGCTGACTGTCCTTCCTCTATGGCCACTGGTGATGCGGTATGTGTTGGCAGCAGAACTATGTGCGGGGAAGGGGGGGACATAGCTGGGATGGCAACCATTGGCAAAGATTCAGCCCCTGACAACCCTGCCTGTACCTCATGCATATGTTCATCCCTGATAGTATCTGTAGGGACACTAACATCAGATGGACCACAGGAGGGTAACGCACCTACATCACCTGTGAATGCAAAGAAATACTCTAAATTACAATAGACACACACACTCACACAGACACACACTCACACAGAAAAACACACACACACACGCGCACACACACACACACACACACACACACACAAACAGACACACACACACACACACACACACACACACACACACACACACACACACACACACACACACACACAGATACATACACAGACACACACAGACACACCATGCATGTGGTTTGACAGACGGCATGCAGCATGCATGTGATAAATCAGACAGCATGCAGCTCAGACATTAATAGTGTTAGTTAGCATACCTCCCTGTGGTGCACACTACAGCAAGCAGGTGTCATATCAGTAGCCATGCAGTTCACACAATCATGGTAGTATGCATGCATCCCTATGATACACCATGTGGACCAGAACAGGACCACAGTACACATGGCTGACGTGACCTTGACATGTAATCTGCTGACGTGTGCATTAACATGCATACATGTGTGACACAATGGTGTCCTGACACATGTACAGCATCGTAATGGACATCACATTGCGGTGTTGTCTGTATGCCCTACAGATAGAATGCATGTTTAGCAAATGTGCATGAGCATGGAAGGGTAGTGTGAGCCGTCTACATTGCTATACAGTGTTATGTACAGACACTGTGCCATTGCATGGCATCATGAGGTGTCTATATTGCTATACAATGCATAATATATACACATTGCATAGCCATAACTGCATGCATACCCATGACATAACTGTGGATTGTGACCCACGATGCTGAGGTGTATACACACCAAACCATGCTGTGTTATGTGACAGGTCACTGGAGGACCTACAGATGATATCCCTGCACAACTATTACAGAGTCTTAGCTGCCTGGCAACCATGTCCACACATAGCAGACTTGTCAATTCACCATGTCCAACATGACATTGCTGTACCACACACACGAGGTGCACAGCTAATGGTGATGTCCTACAGCAGCAAGGGAAATGTACAGTATCTGTGGCCTGATGTGGTGTCAATGTCTGAGGAAGCTGAACAGGTGGCTACTGTCATGCTATGACACAGTCGTGATGTTCAACACATCTTATATGGTAGACTTCAGTGACACCTCCACTAGCTGTGCACATACTTTTAGGATGTCCAGTGTACCACATCAACTGTATAATCAGTCAACTAAGGCTATAATTGGACCATGTGTGGACAATGTGCAACAGGGTGTATACACATCTCATCTACTGTGTGGCTACATGTCTCTGGCCATCCCCCATGGCCAGTTGTGCACATGTGTTGGCCAAATGTGTGTGATGGCCATCTATCTCACATGTCTGCTTTGTCCCATATGACATACACCCATAGATGTCAGATATATCACCATCCACAGGGCTATGCAGACAACGGGTTGTATGTTTGGTGTGTGGGGTATGGGTTATGGGATAGTGTGACAATATTGCAGCCAGAACACAACATATCTGGGACATGTCAGATGGCACATCACAATGCACGCACCCATTGCAGGGGCATATAACACAATGGTGACTTCTGTGGGCTGCCAATATCACAGCTCACTGTGTGGTACTGTTTGTGTACCACACATGTTGTTCCAGTGTATAGTACATATGTCCACACATGTAGCGATGACAAATACTGTGGTTTCATGTTTGTGTATCATTTCATTTGTATATATTGCACATGGGTAGCCAGTGTGAATGATGGGTGATGCGACCTGTATATCGTGACTGGACCAAACATCATGTGTACAAGTGTTAACTGGCCACATGGCAAATAGATCTATGCTTTAACATGCGTGATACTGATGACAGTCTCACCTGCAACGGACTGATGTCTGTGCGGCATGCCAGAGGTACCTGTATAGGGATGAGACAGCAGTTTGAACATTATCCATGACTGTATGACAGCCACAGGGTGCAATGTGCATGTTAACACATTTGCCTGTACAATAGCATATAGTATGCACATGTGTGCATACACAGGGTAGCATACTGTAGTATGCAGCATGTGTGTCAACATACCTTGCATATGATATTACATTACATAATGTACAGTGACACATGCAACTAAATGGGATATAATAGTCATATGTGCAGTACTGACTTACCAGGTTACTCCAGGCTCATTGGTTGGGAGACACTCACCTCCACGATGGCAGCTAGTGTTTGCGGATGCTGTTCTGAGGGTGTCCCCAGACTGGCCAGTAGCTCCTCGGTGTGTGTGCGTGGGGGCTGGGTTGGCGGCCCACCACCTGTTCCACCTTGGTCCCTGGTGATTGCAGTGGCATGCTGTTTTGCATGTCGTATCAAGTCTGTGCAGTGTCTGCGTACCTGCTGGTAGGTGCAGTTATGGCCACCCACATCATTCACCCTCCTGCGAAGATCCTGCCACAGGTCGTCACACTGCTGGGCATGCTGTGGCACATGGCTGAACAACACCTCATAGTTCTCATGGAAGTACGGGATGAGGACACCATCCTCCTGGCGGCTGTACACTGGCAGGCGTATACGAGGTTTTATCTTTAAGACATAATGATGGTGACAGGTCACAGTATCAGAGATGTGCAGAGATACTGCTGCACATACATGTTTAGTAAATCTAGTACATCTGCACAGTTATCTTTGCAGATCATCATGACACTGACATGACTGACATGTTTGTGTCACACACATGTAACACCCGTTATGCATTGGATATCATCACCATATATGTGTGTCACCTCATTACATTGTTCATACTCCATGTGAATGCTGTCTTGATGTGGGCATGTCTGTTTGCCTGCACTGGTGTTCTTACCTATCAGCACATGCCTGAATATGTCCACGCTAATGCTGTTGACCTTGATGCTGTGTATATGTCACATATCAACACATACACTGCCTTAATGGACTTGAGCAGTGACAATGCACACATATGCATGGAAACCTTTACATTCATGTGTTTTGCCATATACATCTACATGGCACTGTACAGCTGTTCAACATCCTGCCACAGATCGCCTGTGTTGCACATGTGATAGACATGGGACAATGGCTAGTCGGACGTCATTAGCAGGGATGGTTATCAACTATAGCATGCACGGGCAAGGATTCCTAGCTGTATCCGACAGCCATTTTGCCACTGCGAGGTGCATCAGTGCCACATTACTGATCCAGACAGTTGATACTACATCTACCATGCGGTTATCACACCATGTATGACAGAGATGACATGTGCAGCTTTGATGGACAGGGTTGCATGGTATGGCAGGAGTATGTCACATGTATGGCACAGGGATGTGTCCAGCATTTGGTGATCCTAGTAGTAGGGCGGTGGCTGTCCATGCCGTATGTCTTTCAGATCAAGATATGGACATGTAGCATGTCCAACATCATAGTGTAACACATGTCTATATGCAAGGTAGACAGCATGCTGCATAGTGGAGGTGAGGATTGTGAAGGCTGGTATCGCCCATCCACGCATGGCCAATACCCCTTAAAGGTGATATGTGATCCAATATTGGTCACCCGAGTGCTGTGTATCCCTGTCCAGTGATCTCCATGCTCATGGATGGCACCCTGTCATGACATGGGTACCTTGTATGACTACCTAAGGGGCCTGGAGATGTCACCAACTCAGGGAGGTGAACTGCACAGCACCATCCCTTACACAGTGTCCATAATGTTGACTGCAGCCTAGGTGGTCGTTAATGGGTACAGGGATATTCACCTAGTGGTGACAATGCTGATATCATCTGTCAGAATGTGCACATATGTCACACACCTCACCCACAAAGCCCATTCTGTATGTTGTTCACAACACTGAGACAGCTATTGCTCATAGGTCATGGCCATTCACATCCTTACATACACAGATGCCTCACATTTGTCTGTGTGGTATGGGCTACAATGAGGGTGGAGTACAACACATTAACCCTGTTTTACTGTAGTAGCTGGCACTGGTGTGATATGCACATGTCACTCTGGCACCTTTTGTAGTGTTGATTCTGTCAACAGGCCACTGGTAGAACACTCCTGTGACATACAAAGGTATATGTAGTCAAACATCCGTACTGTCATCTACATCTGTACTGCTAACATCTACATTGATAATCGTTCATGGACTTGCATGCCATACTAAGCAGGGTAATAGTGCGGTGCCACCAATTATGACTGTCGTCACCACTTGTGGGTTGATATTATCCAACTCCCTATCTGTATTGTATTTTCATGCTCAGCACTTGTTCAGAATTTGTGAGCACTTCATGAGCTACTGATTAATATAGCACCCATTCCACACCATTTCTCACAAGTAAACTGTCTGTCCTTACATTTCCAGCTTGCTTACAGTACAACAGCTGTTGTACACATGTAACTTACATATCTTGTGAGACATGGTTGTATATACAGGCATGTCCAACTGTCACGTACCAGTGCTATTGCCTGTCTATATGATGAATATGTCGTACATGTGGCAATAGAGCAATTGTCTCATGTACACAGTCAATGATCACCTCTCAACATACGACACTACAGCCTGTGGGAGATGCACATATGCAGCCCTGCTGGGGGTAATGCTGTCACCAACCCTGACTAAACTTGACAATCATGTGGGGATGTGTAACATTTGCAACACACCCAACTCATCACATAGTCTGACAAGATCTCCACTGCCACAGGCCACACATATGAGTACAACTTGTGCAGTACCTCTCCATACTCTGTGTAGGCACCAAAGGCAGCCCCCATCACCAAACACAACAACAATAACTTATAGCCCACAGACTCATGTGTGCCCATCACATACAGCCAATAGGGTGTTATAACATACACAACACACCTGTCATAGGTGACTGTGTAGGTGATCACACTGATGTTCCACTCAGCAGGCTACACAAGGCGATAGTCGCTTACATCGTGCTGTCGGGTAATTGGTTTTGCAACATAACCTATGCACTCATGCCACACCTCGCCAGGTACAATTTGACTGTCATTCTCCATGTTAGTGTGACTGCCCTCAGATGCAACTTCACAGACTACGTGTGCAGGGACATGCAATAGCTCACCGGTCTTGTAGCCCTGAAGGTATGGGCCAAGCCCTGGAGAGCATTATGCATTAATCTGGACCTGTTACCACTGTACAATGACTGACTGTGTCACTTCAACAGTTACCTATGCTTCTGCTGTCATTCCACAGGCATCTGGTGTCTGTCTGGCTTGACTGACATGGTCAACAAAACATGATGCTTTGGCACAGATGACCTGCACCTGTCAGCCCTGGGAGTACAGATAACATGTAAGGCTCTTGCTGCTTCTATACTGCCTGTCTTGCACAGTTTCCAATAACATTCACCACCAGAATGGGAACAGGCAAGCAAAACATGGGGTCATGTGATGCGATGCTTGACATCTTCATCTCTGATGCACACAGGCAAGGCACTCCTTATAATGAACCACTTCAATATCTCTGCAGTGACTAGGATCTGCCTCTAGGCTCTGCAGAGCACACCTGCAATGACAGGTTATACACAGACCATACCTTTCAGTCATGTAACCTGGACCGGTACACCCAATGCTGAGGTGTTCCCATATTCCACTATGTTGTACACACATCCTGGCTAGTTACTTAGCACAATGCATCAGAGGTGCTCCACGTGCAACTAACTGTGGCCAGAACTCCTATACACATTGTAACAAGCTACAGATTCAAGAACATACCCCACTGTTACCAGACCTCATTTCTTGGTGTACTGGACATTAGGGCACAGACAGATACTACTGATGTGAGACTGACACTATCCCACACTTAACTGGGATAGCCACTCATGTACCAACACATTAGGCCAATGCTGTCCGGGATTCATAACCTCCACTCGACTGGATCAACCCATACACACCACCTCCAAGATCAACAATATCCTTGACATGGACACTACCAACATGTGACTGGTGTTCCACACCTGGGGTTATCCCCTCGTTGGTGGATTCCGAACATATGCTAATCACCCTTGTTATCCACATCCTGGCACCACACCCTTCACGGCATACACAGTACAAGAGTACTACAACGCCTACTACAGACGTCTTATGACAGCAATAGTTAACATCATGACACCCGTGCAGATGGACAATGCACATACAAATGCTGAAACATACCCCAGTGCACTGCATTAGCACTTACACAACTGCATGGATTATGCTATTCCACACAACGCCATGATGGTACCCACCAGATAATGGATGCCACTCTGGGGGTCCAGTTCCATGGACATAATTTACAACAACAGGTGGAGGCTGTTGCAAAGTGGAGTACAATCCCATGGGTGGGGTAGCTCACTGGTCAGCCTCAGTAGAGCTACAGGATCCCTCATCACATACTCTGAAACTAGCTACGTAAACATTACTGCAACACATTCCAGGGTGTACCACAAGGCATTATGGAGGTATGTCAGTAGTGAATGGCAATACCCACATCTGCTCTGACATACAACAGTTACTCAGGAACATTACAGAACCAGGTGATGTTGGCAACATGCTGGCAGATGAGGTCAATGCTAACATTACATCCTCTCACTCCCTACAGGGCCACAATCCATGCAGAAACATTGAGGTGTCCCTGCGGTCACACCTACACAGTACTAACCTGCACTCCATATGGCCTGGAACACTGGCCCCATGTGACCGTCCAACATCCCAGGCTGTGATTTACACAAACCTCTGAACGACATGTCTCCCCACTTAGGCACCATATTCAGTAATAGTCTTGTATCAGACATTGTGGCCCCTGAATGGCACACAGCAACAGTTATCACACTCCACACAGGTGGCGCCACAATGCATGAGGGGGACTATTGCCATATACACCTGATTGGACTGTTCTGCAAGGCTATGGGGCACATCATCATGGAAGTCATTCACAGAGACATTGGTGGGCTCCGGTCCTTTGATGCCACCCAGGTTGGACTTGTTAGGGCCAGAGCATGGCTCCTACACCTGGTGGACTCCTTTGATACCGTTACCAGGGTAGTTGATGATGGCAAGGGGGTCCACACAGCCTACATTGTCCTCTTATTGCCTTTCAGCACCGTTCTCCATTCTGGTATTGACAACATACACATCCACCTGCACATCGACCCCTATGTCTCAGGATGTTATGCAAAGTGGCTCACGGACAGGACACACACAATGAGGGTAGCATACCATAGTACCTACTGTATTTCAGTTACACTTGGTGTACCACAGTCCTCAGTCATAGGGCCCCTTATGTTCGGTATATGCTTCCCTGAGGTACAGGCTAGCACAGAGGGACTTTCCCTGCCTAGCTTTACAGACAACTGCATACAAAGCGCCATGATTGATCCACCAGCTGATACTGACTCCCTCCATAAGGGTGTCACTGTGACGGATACCTGATATCAATATCATGGCCTCAAGCTGCATGACACAAGGTGCATGAACATCCCCTTTGCATTATACCATTCACCCACTGACTATCACATAGGTGGTAGTCCCCTACATACATGTCACATTGTACGTGATCGTAGTACACACGTATGTCGCACCCACTCCTTTGATAACCATATTGCCACTGTGGCATGGATATCCTTCTACGTGGCCACACTTATCTGTACTGGATTTGTAGCATAGTCACCCATTGTACCTCTGAACTCCAGATGTATACACACATTCAAGGGTACAACACCCCATTTAGGGTGTACCTTACACAACAGCTATGGCTTTACATACCACAACATTAACACGCCATGATGTTTATTGAGCTCCAATGGTTGACGTATGCAGCAGAATGATGGACACGACATCTGTACACATTTGCATACTACATACTCAGGGGTGACCTCCACTGAACAGACAGGACCCATGTCCACAACAATATTCATGGATATACTCCACATAAGCGACATAAGCAAAAGCCACTGTCAGCAATATGCTCATAGATATGTGCACACACTCAATGATGAGTGGGATGTGCTTGAGGGTTACATACCCAAACCAGACACTCACTATGCATTTGGAACATGATTCCTATGTACATCACGCAGGGATACTCAGTAGCACTGTTCATGTGATACCTCACTTGGTGGATGGGAGACACGTACGCCAGGGATCATTGCAGTGGCTGTACTGTGCAGAGGTGCAGGTAACACATGGCTCTGCTGTTCACAGACAGGACACTACCCTCGAGAGGTGCCGCTGGTGTGAACACTGTAGTTGAACTTACACATAGACTTGCCAGACTACATAGTACCCCACTATGAACCTGTGAAGCTATTACATGTCCTGTGTGCATGGTTAATTGAGTAGCTCTTCCATTTAGATTAGCTATCATGCCATTACAGTGTCCTGTGAATACAAGCCATATGTATCCTGTTATTATATATTGTACATGCCAATAGACGATACCTTTGGTATGCATGATATGCCTGTTATGCTGTGTAGAATATCTGACATATCTACCTACAATACTGTACATTACACATATTTTACATAGTATCCCATAATGCAAAGCATACTTGCACAGCGGGACCACCTTAGACATGTCATTGTTGTTATATGCCCATACACATGCCTACTATGACAGTATATCAACATATACTATCCCCTGCTATGGCACGTACTTGTTGGACATACCCTACCACTGACGGCTGGTATGGAATTGTTCTGTTTAAAGCCCTCATGTAGCATCCCTTGTGGTGTCTGTGATGTTTACCTTGTGGCCCACTGCAGGACACACAATTTTTACAAGCATTACTATGCTCAGCAAAACATCACTACATAATACCTTTTCCCACTTTATGCATTGTGGACACTTTTAATTAATACAAAACATGCTATACATACACTAACATAATTAATACAAAACAGGCTATACATACACTTACATACCGAGTGTTCTACATACCTTGTTATCATTCCAGACTTTGGTGACTATCTCTCTTACACTGTTTAAACAGTTCTATGGTATGAGCATATGGTTTGAATGTCTAGCAAGTCATCCTTATATACGTCGATACCTGTAACATGTGGTTTCCTGCCACCAATTGGTGTGTTCCTGAGTGACTTATTACTTGCACATCAGCTGTGCAGCTACTCTATTCACAAATTACATGGCAAAAGTGGGGTACAATTGAATTCTCCACTTGGGCATTGCCCATTTGCCCTACCTTCGGGGAGACGGCCTGTATTGTGTTTTGTTGTGAGTAATTGCAACTGCTATGTGTAGAGACATGGATAGTTTGGATTCAGGTCCCCCGTGGATTGTGTGTGACGGCTAGAGTATGTGGTTCTACATGTGAGTGTACCTGTCATCCCAACCATCTGATAAGGGACTATTGCAAACAAAACCTGTAACATCGCCATTTGTTCCATTGTACCATTGTACAACGGCTACGATTTCACATGGTGCCTTTAAATGTGTCTCTCATAAGGTATGTTAATGCTTCTGCAGATGTAATTGACTGACTGGATGTTTGTGCTGTGATTACAGTCTGTATTGCTATAGTTTCATGTGTGGGGGATGTAGGTGGGTGTACGTAGCATATACAGGTTTGTGGGGCTTGCATTTCTACATATTTCATATATGTGTGTGGGCTCCTTCCCTAATTAAAGAGCTATCGGTTAGTAGACTTTTGTTACGGGCATATACATTGGGCCATTGTTAATTGGTTTCTATATAGTATGCAGGTGAGGTTGGTATTTCCAAACCTCCGGAATTACAGTGATATGTAAAGGAATGTTACTAAATGACAGCTGTCCCGTGTATTTCTGTCCCAGATATTTGCAGTCATTGCAGTTGTGTTGGTAACTGAACCTCTTTGGCATGGGCTGCCACCTTTTCAAATGGCCATTGTTGGACACTTGTGGGACACACATCAGTGTTTACAGGCTGAGACATACCCACAGTCAGTACACAGGATAGCACATACTTTTATCCTCAATACATACTTATTGTTGTAGGACTTTGGCTACTTATCATATTGCATGTAACATTTACGTTTCTTACATACAGGCATAACTATTTAATGCAACTATTACATAATATATGGGACATAATAATGTCTTACAATCTCCGACAGTTGCCCTTTGTAATGTTTTATGTCAGGACACAACTTCCCAGGGAGGGGCTGTCCCTCCTAATGTGGGACAGGTGGTAACTTTATACCTACGGCTAGCTATAACCACACCTACCATAATGATCTACCTCCAAGTTGGCACTAACAGACACACAATGCAGACACACACACACACATTACAGTCACACAGAAATGCACACGGCACCTTCAACATACACATACACAGACTACGGCAATCACAAACACAGTTGAACACAGTACCTACGTGGACCGCAACACCGGCAGTGGTAACTAAATGTCCCTTCATATCGTGATAATATTACTCACAGTTCTAGTGTTCTGGTACTGTGTTCTTTCAGTCTTTCAGCCTCATGGTTATGCGTGTCGGTATGTGACACATTCCATAGATGGTGGTATCCTATTTATTTGTACCTCCAAAGTTTTATGAATGTCGTTGACCCATCTATATATTTGCAGATATCGGTGAATCCGTATATATCAACATATATCTCTCTATCACCCTTTCTATCTGTATTATATATATGTATATCTATATCTATCTATATCTATATATATATATATATATATATATATATATATATATATATATATATATATATATATATATATCTCTGACAGAGAAAGTGACAGGCAAAATACACCTTTCATTGTGTACTTGTTGTTGTATACTGTTTCCTGGACTCCACACGTTTGTGTCTGAACCTGTCACATTACACACCTGCCATAGGTACATCTTTGCTACCATAGTGTTAGGTGATTGTATCCCGGCAGTGGTCGTTTTACCCTTCAGAGCAGGTGCTATTAGTACAGGGGTGAATAACGCTGGTTTCACCTGTTCTGGAAATCATTGACCGTGATCTGCGCGATATTCAGAGAAGCTTAGCCTTCTTTCGCGCATATCTGTATAGTCATATTTAAACAACGCTTACCAGCACTGGGCAATGCATATTCCCGCTAACGTGTGCTAAACGTGATCTGATGACCTGCATCCGACATGCATTATTCGTGCCTTCAGGATTACGTTACATCCCTTGCAGGATGTGGGACCGGGAACATGCACAATGGTCACTGCATTTACCACTTGGCCATCTGGGATTTGTACACGTGTTATGGCGTTTTGTATGTGGAGTATACTATGGCTGTTACTCCATACTGCACTCACATGGGTAACTCATTTAGTTTACATATGGATGAGTCCAATTAATGGTACGTCCATGTGATGTTTACTGGATGTGCTCCAGCATTGGGTATGTACATCACAGTGAGCCACACACGATAATGTGCTACACCTTCAAACGACCGTAGGTGGAGCATGCTGGGGTGCCGAATACCTGTCATGGGTACACCCCCCATGCCTTGACACAGCATCCATGATTACATTATGTGGAGCCCCTCATTAACACAGCAGGGAATACATCAGTGCTTACACACATGTGATCCCGTGATTGCCTCTGCTCCACTGAGCGACAGCTGGTTACTCGATGTTGTGGTGACAGCAGACACTGTTTGCCTCATTTGGTGTATGGCCTCTGACAATCGGGTGCGTATCTACCGATGTACCTAGGAACCTATACACACAGCACCAACATATGCTGATATGCGCATGTACTGTTCAGGTGTTGACATTCCTTGTTCCAATAGCTGTTGTGTGTACAATGTTTGAGGGCTGCCTATGTAGGATTCACACAATAGGCCACCTCCCCGGCAGTGGTGGTTTTACCCTTCAGAGCAGGTGCTATTAGTACAGGGGTGAATAACGCTGGTTTCTCCTGTTCTGGAAATCATTGACCGTGATCTGCGCGATATTCTGAGAGGCTTAGCCTTCTTCGGCATATCTGTATAGTCATATTTAAACAACGCTTACCAGCACTGGGCAATGCATATTCCCGCTAACGTGCTAAACGTGATCTGATGACCTGCATCCGACATGCATTATTCGTGCCTTCAGGATTACGTTACATCCCTTGCAGGATGTGGGACCGGGAACATGCACAATGGTCACTGCATTTACCACTTGGCCATCTGGGATTTGTACACGTGTTATGGCGTTTTGTATGTGGAGTATACTATGGCTGTTACTCCATACTGCACTCACATGGGTAACTCATTTAGTTTACATATGGATGAGTCCAATTAATGGTACGTCCATGTGATGTTTACTGGATGTGCTCCAGCATTGGGTATGTACATCACAGTGAGCCACACACGATAATGTGCTACACCTTCAAACGACCGTAGGTGGAGCATGCTGGGGTGCGAATACCTGTCATGGGCACACCCCCCATGGCTTGAGACAGCATCCATGATTACATTATGTGGAGCCCCTCATTAAGACATCAGGGAATACATGAGCGCTTACACATGTGATCCCGTGATTGCCTCTGCTCCACTGAGCGACAGCTGGTTACTCGATGTTGTGGTGACAGCAGACACTGTTTGCCTCATTTGGTGTATGGCCTCTGACAATCGGGTGCGTATCTACCGATGTACCTAGGAACCTATACACACAGCACCAACATATGCTGATATGCGCATGTACTGTTCAGGTGTTGACATTCCTTGTTCCAATAGCTGTTGTGTGTACAATGTTTGAGGGCTGCCTATGTAGGATTCACACAATAGGCCACCTATACATTACAATTTACAGGTGGTCGTGTGTGTATGCTATCCATTTTACTGTGTGTGCAGGTGGAGAGGTGTGTCAGTCCGTAGGGGCCTACACTGTCAGAGTATGTGCTATACGTTCCCTCTTTGCCAAGGCATAGGCATATTGGGCATGCCTCTGTCTGCCTACTGGGGCTGGCACAGAGTGTTCGTGGTCTGAATCCCTCTGTGCCTGTGATGGCCTTGGCAACTGTGGTGGGCTATGAGGGCCTTCACCATTTTGTCCCTGCTGCAGCTGTTTCCACAGGATCAAATTATGTAGCATGGCACATACTATGAAGATGTGGGCACACATGCCTGGAGAGTACTGCAAGGCTCCACCAGATGTATCCAAGCAACAGAACCGTGATTTCAGCATCCCGAACACATGCTCTATGATGATTCTGGTTTGTGCGTTGTGCCTCATTACGGCGTTCTTGCATAGGTGTGTGTGCATTTCTGATGGGAGTCATCATCCATGGCTCAAGTGCATAGCCAGCATCCCCCACAAGGTGGCCATGTGGGATGTCCCCCCTGACAAATACCTGATACAGCTGTGAGGCATGCCAGATATGGGAGTCATGGTAGCTTCCAGGGCTGCCAGCACACACATCCATGATAATGCCCTGGGCATTGCACATGACCCGGCAGTTGATGGAGTGGAATCTCTTGCGGTTTATGTAGCACCTACCATGCTAACCGGGTGGTGACTTGATATGTATGTGCATGCAGCCTATCGCACCCAGTACCTCCGGGTAGTGTGCCACATGGTGGAAGTGGCGCATATTGCTGGCCCACTCCTCCTGAGTTTGGGGGAAGTATATATGCTCATTGGCATGTGGTAACATGGCATCCAGGAACTGGTGTAGTACCCTGGATGCTGATGCCTGTGAGATCCCCATTATATCTCCAGCTGGCCTTTGAAAGGCACCTGTGGCTAGTATTCGCAAGCTTACACATACCTTTGTGTCCACTGGGATGGGTTCCCCTCTGTTGTTTTTGGTTCTCAGGCATGGCTGACACAGCCCAACTGTTTGCTGTAAGATGTCCCTGTCCACCCTGTAACGCTCTACTATCTCCAGATCATGTAGCCCCTGGTAGGTTACCCTTGGTCTAAACACTCATTTCCTCCTCTAGGGCCTGCAGTGGTTGTCGGCATCATCCTCCACAACACCGTCAGTCTCTAACACATGGTGATGAAGCACAGCTATGGCAGCTCCCAACATGTACATTTTAAAAGTTCCCTGTGTGTTTACACCTATGGTGCAGTGTTTGAGAATACACAGGTGTGTGTAGGGTGCTTTCACACTTTATACTATTGTGCTGTGAACACCGATGATGTCATAGGGTGTGTATGTACAATCGTAGCTACAGGGTATCTTATGTGTTTTACTACAGGAACTACTATTGTGGTGCCTTTGGTGTTGAATTACATTTGGCTGCCGTGGATTACCTCTTGCCCTTCCCTTTACATTTCTTCGAGTTTCACCTACCATTTTCTGGCATGCATCCAGCAGCCTGCTTTCATTTGTACTTTCCTAGACCTGGCTTATCTTGTGTAATGTATTCTATTGCCGGTCTACTGTAAGTTTGCTTTGCTCTGGTATGTCAGTTCTCCTTTCTTTGCAATCCGACACCTCCCCTATCCTGTCTTGCAGGTTTCTGCGAGCAGATTTGTCAGCTGCCGTCGATTGCCTGCTCTGAGTTAATAGGTGTTAATTGCTCAATTGTACTCCAATTACCCTACTGCAGCATTTCCTTCTTTTCTTCCCCTGACTTTCCTGTTTGTGCTATGGTTCGCGGCGAGTGCATTCGCGTACCGGGTTCCAGGCACGTTTTCATCCATGTACACATGCACTTTCGGGCACCATATGTGCTCTTAGCTAAACGATTCTATACCTACCTCCTCACCCCTGTCCTGCAGCTTTGCTTAGCAATGGCCAGGCCAGATTTGCATTGCTCCAATGTGCTTACAGCTATGGTGGCACACCCCACTGCTGATGTCATGTATTCCTCTGAGCCACTGCTCAGTGTTATAGCGCTGCGCCGTATGGTACATCTTTAATCCAGCGGGACGTTTGCGATTCAGTATTACCTGCCTCATTTGCATGACATTGACTACTAATTCATAGTTACCACACTGAACACTGTCACAGACCCTTAGCAACCCTTGCAGCTTGGTTGTGGTGTACCATGCATACCATTGCGTATTATGGTGAAATCCTGATTTGTATTACATTGCGATTTTATGATATTTGTATATATTTTCTTTGTGTTCCAGTTTGCGCACACATGCCCTGTGGTTGTACTTTGCGTTACTATGGACATGACATGAAATGTTGTTTTTTAGGTGTTGTGCATCTTTCTTATGCCATTGGCTGTGTATTTAGCTACTGGCATATGTTAACTTTGTAATACATGAGTCTGGGCCGTGTTTTTTGTTTTACATTTCCGTGGGCTTACGCTATGCCTGCACCACTTCATAAATCGCTATATACCTTCATTTGCATGGTGCAGCACTGCGCTTGGGGTGATTAGCATACCTAAGCCGAGGGCTGTGCAGTTCTGGCGTACGCCGGTAGTGCATGTGGAATTGGATCATACCTGAATCACTCGACGGCCATATTTGGTGTTATACTGCCTATGCTATGCCTGCGCCTGGTGCAAGCTTCATGAATCCCAGTGATACACACACACACACACACACACACACACACACATATATATATATACATATATACACACACATATATATATACATATATAGACATACATATATATATATATATATATATATATATATATATATATGTATATATATATATATATATATATATATATATATATATATATATATATATATACACACACACATATATATGAAGAATGAACGTCATAACAATAAAGCTTAGACAAGGGATGATAAGGGAATCAACAGCAACTCATGTATTATATAGTGCTGTCAGTGTATGGCATAAAAAACTGCCCAGGAGTGAGCAGAGCACTGCTACACACACCACAGGCAGGGTTTTACCAGTGGGAGTGACATCGTTGAATTGCTAAGTCTACTTTCACACAGACAGAGAGTAGTCCCTGCTGAGATTACCAAAAATTAAAAAGGCACATTTGGACGTAATCCATAACCCCAGCAAGGGCAGGTATGTTCAAAGACTAAATGGTGGGAGAGCCTGAGAATACATGAGGCTAGACAACATATGTGTAGGGCCCCTAACACTCTGGAGAGGGCAATGTTTGGAAGTGTGTCATGGATGCGATAACAAGTGGAAAATGGAAGTTATGCATGTAAGTTGAACATTGGTGGGGTGGAGGAACTCTGGGTATGAAATTATGGATCCAACCTTGCCAGGGTTGGATGGCCCGTTTCTATTTGGACCGCCCCATGGAGGTCAGCGAGTTCGTAATAGGTATATATGCATACATACATGCAAACATAAATATGTAGAAGTACATTCTCTGTAACACATACATTCCATTTGCAGACATAAATAATAGGAATGTGCACATACAAACATTGACAGTAGATGGAATAATAGGCTGTGCAGAAGAGGGACAGGATGAAACTGCTAGAATGCAGAGGCATGTACAGTGTCCAAAGTCAATGCTGTGCTGACGATAATCAAATGTGAGGGCTTCCCCACACATGGAATCATTCCTGTGATCTACCCCTTATGGCAATGCCAAGTAATTAACCGGTCTAATTGTAAAAGAAATAAGCTGAACACGTACATAATTAGGATCCCATGTGTAATGTGTGCGATACCGCAAAGTCATACATATTAATGAATTGTAGTGTCATGTTAACGGGAGTAAGGATGTAATAAAGTATAGAGTCTAATCTTGCCATAAACACATGTGTGTTCCATGTGGGGCAACCCAATAATTGCAAATAGTATTCTTAGGACGCTCATGTCACCAATGTTTGTGGGCTAAACGTATGGGAGGCCTGAGGATATGTGGAGTGAGTAAACCGATGGGATGGCTCTATAGGAGTATGGTGTGGCCAGTGTGTAGTGGTGTCGATACACCACGAATCCGACAGGAGAATGGATGACAGCAGTGTTAGGGAGGCATTGGGCTGTGTTTGAGGAACCATGAGCCATGGGTATATGGGTATATATGCATATGGAGCAGCACAGCAATAGTGCATTTGTTAGAGAAACCCCCTAACGAACAGACATTATCGTACCGAATCACACTGTATCACATTCCTATTACCATTGGTAATCCATACATAAACATATCGCGACATCTGTCTGCTGTATAACGTGCTAAATACCGATTACAAGATAACTGGAGTGAAGTGTTAATGTCGTAATGAATAAGGCACTAGTATGCAGGTGAAGCATATATAAACACCATTATGCATGTGTAAGTGTGTATGTGCAGGGTATGTATTGGTTTACAGACACACACACACACATATATATATATATATATATATATATATATGTGTGGTTACAGACATACATATACACACAGATATATATATATATATATATATATATATATATATATATATATATATATATATATATATATATATGTATATATATATGCACACACATATATGTACATATATACATAATAAACGAGTTCTACTACTGCACTATCTTCCCTGTAACAACGTTGAACACAGAGGAAACGCAGTGCAATTTCTGAAAACAAGCTTTTATTGTAAATTTGATAAAATGTCCAGACAGAAAATAAGACAGTATCAACTTGTAGAACACAATGAGTTGAGCGCTTTCACCTACTAAATGTAGGCTTCCTCAGAACTGTGCTCTTACGTTTCTGTTGTGTTTAAATAACTTATTTGGCGCCATTTTCTATATGCAGCCCTTAAAGTTGTATTACTCAATTGTGTTAAATAAAATTAAAAAACAAAATTGAAAAACTGTAAATGTCAAAATCTTCATTATAAAATATATTAAACTGTATAAATATAAACTATATAAAATATATTGTGCTTAAAAATACAAAGATCAAAAACTTTATATACCTTAAAGATATTTCTTAAAAATTATTTATGTATAGTCACATATTATTGCATCAATGTTAACCCATCATTTAGTTCGTAAGTCTAATATCACTAATTTTTCCACTGTAGTCATCACATTTTTGTCTCTTGTAAATTCATTACATTTTCCTAGCTAATAACTATTCCATAACATTATCTTCTGGATGCTCTTTGAACTGATATGGGTTTTAAAGATATATTGTCATTCAACGCCGGTGCGGGGAATGCATCCATATACAATTGCCACCACACCTCCCTATAACTTAACATTTCCTTCATACTGCCTCCCCTTGGATTGTATTTAATTTGTTCCAATATTGCAAATTTAAATTTATGTTCCCCACCATATTTTTCTATGTGTCTATATAAGGCATTGTTGTTGTCCTTCTTTCTTACACTGTACATATGATCGTAAATTCTCCTTTTGAAAGCTCTCTCAGCTTTTCCTATGTAGTATCCACTACATGCTATACACTTAGCCATATATATATAACAAAACTGGTGCTACAGTTCCCCTTCCTAAACTTAATTTTTCTTTTATTGATATTCTCCAATACTAGCTTGCGAATCTCCATAATATCCCCACACTGATTACAATGGCCACATTTGGTTGTTACATTTGCCCCAGTATCCCTAGTCTGGCTCTGATCTCCTGTTATTCCTTTTTCCAATAACTTCTTCAGATTATATCCCATTTTGTATACAAATTGTGGTTTCTCTCCTACACATTTGACTAAACTATCATCCACTATGAATATTTTCCAAAATGATTCCATAATCTTCTTAATCTGATGTACATAGGGTGCATAATCTAAGACACATGCACGTTGGTATCTAACTGTGCTATTGAGTGTGTCTATGACTGTATGTGGTCCATTGATTTGTTCATACCTTCCTAACAGTGGGATATATTTTTGTCCCCATTGTTCGATGACATATTGCTTCACATCCCTCATCATCAATTCGTCATATTTCCTTTCTTCAAATAATTCTGTAACATAATCCATTTCCTTTATCATTTCCTCTAACCTTGAAGTCATCCGGGCAACCATTATGCATTGTTCTTTGTATATGTTGTATAATAATTTTTTGGGATGGTTGCTAATATATTGTAAGTAATCGTTGGAAAAGGTGTTCTTTCGAAATATCGCTGACTTAAATCCCTTGCTGTTATGTGATATAAATGTATCCAAGTAGGCTATACCATTTGTACTCACTGAGTGAGTGAACTTTAAAAATTCACTGCTTGAATTAATGAAAGTAATAAATTTAATTCTCCCATACTACCCTTCCATAAGATGTAGATGTCATCTAAAAATCTAGTGTAATGTATTACGTGTTTAAACAGAGTGTTAGGAAATAAAACAGTCTCTTCCCAATTTAACATAACTAAATTGGCATAGATAGGTGCACTAGCTGATCCCATTGCTACACCTTTGCATTGCCGATAGTATTCTCCTTCGAAATATATGTAGTTATGTTCCAATACTAATGACATACAGTCCATTATTAAACATACATGATCCCAATCTATGTTTGTGTGTTTCCTTATGCTATCACAAAACATTTCTAATCCCAACTGTTTGGGAATGCATGAATATAGGTCGATGACATCTATAGTTATGTAAATAAGATCACTACATTCCACTAGTGTAGGGAAGTTAGTCAAAAAATCCCAAGAGTCTTTTATCAAATGTGGGATGTGGTTGTACATGTTTTTTAGCCAGGTGTCCACGGCTATTCCTAGGGGGAATGTTTTTGCTAGACTTCCTGAAACTATAGGTCGAAATGGGGGGTCACTTACACTTTTGTGTACTTTTGGTATACCAACTAGTGTGGCTAATACTGGATGTCTTACCTTAATAAAATTGTATACATCCATATTAATTCGGTTGTCTATCCAAAATTCTTCTATGTAAGAATCTATTCTATGATATGCTATATTAATTTTGTTAAGTGATACTGTTTCATAATTCCCTGATTGGGTCAATAAAGAAAATAATTTGTTGAAATATTCCAACTTATCATAGAGTACCACCCCTCCCCCTTTGTCCAGTTTCATTACACGTATGTCTTTGTCTCCCCTGAATTTTGTAAGTGTTTCTCTCTCCTTCAATGTTAAATTGTCTTTTATGGCCTTCATTCTAGTTTTTTTCTTCAATTTGTAAACTTGTGGGTTGGACAAATATACTTTTGTTTTTTTAATTTGTTCTCTGCTATAACATTGTCCTTAATTTCTGCTTGGTCTTTCTTCTGAAACATTATAGCTAAACTGAGTTTCCTGGTGAACAATTTCACCTCACTTAAGTGATCTACCACATCAAATGGGGGTGTCGGGATACATTTCATACCCTTAGATAGCAAGTCAAAATGAGTTTTGTTGACTGTTAAATGTGTATAATTATAAATTTTAAAATTATTAAGGGTGTGAATTGTTCCCTCCCCTAATATGTTATTGTTATTATTGGTATGTGTGTTGATTGTCGTATTTAATGTTAATAAAGAACCTTATCTGTCCTTTGTCCCCTTTGAATACCTTTCTGTTGTTTTTTGGGATAATAACTCTCATAGGTTTTCTTTTCCAATGCTGGGGGTTCCATGTCCTTTGAAAATTTTGTCTGTGATTCCAATTGCCTTTGAAACCTTCTTTATTCTCATACCCTACCCTGTTGAATTTACCCCATTTGTTTCTATCACTATTATCTTTCCCATATTCTGTATTGTTCTCTTTCCACAAGTAGGCTTTGTTTTCCTTATATTGAGATATATCCCTATTCAATTTTTTACACTTCTTCTCATATACCATCTTTGTTTTTTTATTGGCTATCTGAAACTGTTTCATGTATAAATTTTCCCATTGTTTAAACATCAAATCATTTACTATTTGACCATTAAGTTCCTCAACCTCTACAATAAGTTGAGATAACTTTTCATCATTGAACGTAATCAACATGTTCATAAATTTGTAACCACATTCGTTAAAAAATTGATTAAATTCATCTATACTTTGATTTGTTATTTCTACACCCAATGGATATTTAAAAAAACGAAGTCCCATAGGTACTATTTTCAAAGTCAGACATTCGTGTAAATATCCATTATCAATTTTTATACCATTAATCACATTCAATTTCTTTCCAAGCATATATATCATATCCCTTAGTGTCCCATTCATGAGAACTGCAGTTCTTGTTTGCTGTTTGGCTTTGTCATAATAGTTAAAATTATAATTATTGGCAAAGAACATTTTTAATTGTGCGTTATTAATTTCTACATTATTGTTATGTGTCTTGTCTGTCAACTTGTTAATTGCATTGACAGATGTAGAAACAGTACCTTTTTCTTTTGTTGCTCTCTCCACCATGTTAGAATAAGTTCTTTCTGGTATAACTCTTTTGGGTTTAGTTCCGATACGATGAGCTTCTTCATCGTCATCGTATTCGTATAAAGAAAAGTCAAAAGTTATGTCAGTAGAATTGAGGTTTAAACTATCCCTTAATAAGCTAGGAAAATGTGTCACTGAAAGATCTATTTCACTTTTTTTACTTGATGCTTTGGGTTGTCCGATTAATGCTTCTCTCATTGCTGAAGTTACTGTGGCTTTACATTTGCCCTTACGTGAGTTGTGGAATGGTTCTGCAGAGACAGCTACCAATAAGTCGTCCATGCCGCTTGGCTCTCCTTCTACACTGTTTGTACCTTTAATGCTTGTTGTACCTTTCGAATTGGTTGGAGGGTTAACCGAGTCTGCCGGTGACTTGATATTGACGCAGCCCTGCTCCCTTTTTTCACCATAAACTCCATCACACAATTTTTTAACCAATAGATCACCGTTATCTATCTGGACCTTAACGTTTTCTACTTCTTTGTTGTCCGCTTTCTGAACCAAAGCGGGACAAATTTGAGTTAGCTTGAAAACTTCTTCTCTGAGTGCCGATACTTCTACCATAATGGAATGTATGTCGGTATTCCCAGAGGGAGTCTGTGCCAGAGACTGTTCTGTAGATCCCTCCATGGTACGACTGCAGAATCAAAATAAACGTTGAGTTCTACTACTGCGCTATCTTCCCTGTAACAACGTTGAACACAGAGGAAACGCAGTGCAGTCTCTGAAAACAAGCTTTTATTGTAAATTTGATAATGTCCAGACAGAAAATAAGACAGTATCAACTTGTAGAACACAATGAGTTGAGCGCTTTCACCTACTAAATGTAGGCTTCCCCAGAACTGTGCTCTTATGTTTCTGTTGTGTTTAAATAACTTATTTGGCACCATTTTCTATATGCAGCCCTTAAAGTTGTATTACTCAATTTTGTATACAAACTCAATAGCACAGTTAGATACCACCGTGCATGTGTCTTAGAATATACACCCTATGTACATCAGATTAAGAAGATTATGGAATCATTTTGGAAAATATTCATAGTGGATGATAGTTTAGTCAAATGTGAAGGAGAGAAACTACAATTTGTATACAAAATGGGATATAATCTGAAGAAGTTATTGGAAAAAGGAATAACAGGAGATCAGAGCCAGACTAGGGATACTGGGGCAAATGTAACAACCAAATGTGGCCATTGTAATCAGTGTGTGTGTGTGTGTGTGTGTGTGTGTGTGTGTGTGTGTGTGTGTGTGTGTGTGTGTGTGTGTGTGTGTGTGTGTGCGTGCGAAGACATACAGAGATATACAGCTATGCCAGGAAACAACACACATGAATGACATATGTTCACAGGCTATGCCAATGGAAGTGAGGAGCCCAGGAAAGAAACATGACACATGCAGCATGCCCTTCCACCCCCTACCACCACAGCCAGACACGGGAAATATACACGCAATCAATGTAAAGTGTCCACTGCTCCCCAGACCACAGGCAGCACACAACCGTGGGGTACACAGTGCACCCATGCATTCTAATCATGGAACACAGACTGGAGCGTCCCTTGCGGGACACCCCAAAAAATGGCCAAACCATTATTAAGGTGATAGGTCATCCATTTTGTCCTCAGTGTATACAGACTCCAAATACAAGGGTGGGTAACCTTGATGACCCATGGGCTGAGACAATTGTATGAAATGGGTCCTGTGAAGTGGAGAGTGGGCAGTGTATAGTGGTGTGTCCAGAACCAACCAGGTCCCAGAGTAAGGATGGGTGCTGTTGAGGAGGCGAGGGTGGGAGAACTATGGGTATGCAGGTGTTGGCTGATGTTGGCCATTATGGACAGCCTTAGGGATGCAACCGAATGTGTTCATTGGGCAGAGGCATCACCCAACGAGCAGCCACACCCACTGCGAGACCCACTAAAGTAAAGTGTAATCTATATGGCAAGGAACGGAATAACCAGATGTAGACGTATATATGTAGCACTATGTGTGTGTATATCTACCCACAGCGACATAGAGAAATGCCTCTCCCTCACCGTAGTACGAATGTATACATACAGAGAAAGAATACAGATGCATACCCTCATATGAATATATACATATGCAGACAACCATTTTCCCAAATGTTGTTAGATTTTATATTTATATATATATATATATATATATATATATATATATATATATATATATATATATATATTGCTGCGGTAGCGTTGTCGCCTCACAGTTAGACGTTGCATGTTCGATTCTCAGTTAGAGCGTCTTCTGTGCATCGACATGCATGAATGGGAGTTCCTTCACTGAAGGTTGCGCGTTAGGCCCGGCAAGCCAGCACGTAAAAATCTACTGCCAATCATTAGCGGACCGGAGTTCCGCTGTGGCAACCCTTAACTGGGAAAAGCCGAAAGACAGTTTATATATATATATATATATATATATATATATATATATATATATATATATATATATATATATATATATATATATATATATATACAGCAAGATATAAATATACATGTATGCATACATATGCAGATATATCTGTATATTTTAATGTAAATACACACACACACACACACACATACATATCTATATATATATATATATATATATATATATATATATATATATATATATATATATATATATATATATATATATATATATATATATATATATACATATATATATATATATATGTTACAGTAAATATACACACGTATATAACGTATATAGCTAGGATATGATATAGCAGTTATGAGTAACATATGTTCACAGGCTGTGCATATGGTTGTGGGCAGACAATAAATAAATGTGTAACACGTTTCATCACCTCCCCCACCCCCCAGCTAGGCCGGTGAAACATACAGACACACAATAAAGGTAAACACACTACTGCTTCCCAGACCACCGGCAGGATACTACCAGTGGCAGAGACATGCAAGGTCTACACTTGAAACATAGACATCGATGTCCCTTGTGGGACACCAAAAATTAATGATCGGAACCAGTCCCGGTAATGATTCATCAAACCAGACTGTCGATGTATACGGACCAGTAGGTTGTGCAAGCTTGATAACACATGGGTTAACAAAATGTACGACAGGTGTCCCGACACGGGGAGAGTGGGCAATGTGTAGTGATGTGTTTATACCCCACCTGCACCCACAGTAAGGATGAATGCTGTAGAGGAGTGGCAGGTGATGGAACTATGGTTATACGATTATGGACCTAGGCGTGTAGGTATTGGCAGGCAGAGCCGTATTAGGACCGTCCCGTGGATGTAAGTAATATTCTGATGTGGGCATAGCTGATGCCCATACCTCCCAACCCCTAAGAGCACATCCACTGGATAGTCCGTAAACCACTGGGGGAACACATAGGGACCATACCAATGAACTGTCCCTAATTACCAGGGACGTCCATGATTACGACTCAGAATCAAACTCTGTCCCTCCTAAACCCTCCTAGAACTAGTGATATTAGGAGGAAAGGTGGTGGATTACACGTAATGAATAACGTCAAAAATTAAGAGTCATAAATAGCATGTACCTCAGACAATGTGTATGATCACATATGCTCTGGGTCTGTCAATGTGTCAGGTTAATAGCACCAAAATTTTAAATGTGTCCCTGATGTTGTTATGCAGTGTCCCTGATTCAGTGTTCATTTTTCCCCATTCGTATGAGAGGCCTGATAGGGACAGAAAGCGCATATTCCGCTGACTACCTTAGAAAGGTGATAGAATAATAGGTATGCGGTAGCATGACTCGGCCGACGGATGTAGGTCCCAAAACCCAATTACTTGTCTGTATTGAAGAGTTTAATTTCCCATGTATCAGCCAGATGGGTGCAGATTGTAAGAGGAAGACACAAATAATATAAATAAAACACTAGACAGGCCACCAGTTCCGCACAGTTGAACGGCATGCAAGCCGCCGCCTAATGGGCAGCCATTCTTGATACTTTAGGCATGTAATCCAATGTAATAGGCATCACAAGGTAATATTTTGGTCCTCGCTCCCACCCAGGGGTGTGAGTGTTAGATACAAGCACCAATGTTGTTGCATTTGCAAGTGTGGGAGCGAGTGGGTGCAAGCCTGTTTGGTTACCAGTATGCAAGTATTGCACTGGTAAAGCAATGTAGAGGCTAACTGAGTGTAAGAAGCTGTAACCAGAGGTTAGCATTGCTTATCACCGTGCAAATCCATGCACACCCGCTCACAACTGCTTTAATGTGCCTTACTCCCTCCATATCCAAAGGCCTTGTTCTGCCCTGCTACAAAATAAACGGCCTCTGCAAGGCTCAGAAACAGGACCCTGGACACACAGCTAATGTGATTTACCAATACGCTATGGCAGATATACAGACAATGGACATTACCACAAACATATCATGCAGCGCAGTCATTCAACACTATAGGAATGTATCCCATCATGTAGATGTTTATCTGAGTGTTTATGTCCAGCATATAGGTACATGCATATATAGAGATATATCAAGAACATACCATGTGGCAACAAAGCATTAAAAACGAATGAAAAGGAAAACACCGGCGATGCCTGTATTATGTAGTGGTGTTGTCCAATGTAATATCAAGACTCCCTCAGACAGACATGTGTCAATCATAAACGCAAACAGTTGTACATTGGCCGTATACATCATTCTGTGCATGTAATGTACATTAACACAACGGTACCTGTCCAATCATTATGTGAGAACAGTACTCTTGCAATGTGCTGTGTGCAACATCATCATCATCATGATAAAGGTAATTGGGGTAACCATAGAGGGACTGGTAGTGTTGTGTGTACAATGGGGTCGTCCTCATCACATGTACCTGGACCATTTAGGAGTGATGTGCATACCAGGATTGTGCGCCTGAGGAACAGGGTTGAGGATAACAGGAGTATGTTGTGAGGCATATTACAAGGGTTACATGTGTCTAGTGGGCACATGTGTGAAATGGACAGTTATATAGGGCAGATGTTGTCCTAGGAACCGATTGGCCTTATGTTTCCATAAGGTGAGAGTGGGATGTGAGGGAATGAAAGTAGGTATACCCGTGGAGTATAGGAAGGGTAGGATCACAGACAAGACAGCATACAGGGTCGGTATACGACACATGTGGGGGGATACACCTCGGATGGTGATGGGTGTTCAGCATTTACAAGCCCATGGGAACAGTGGGACAGAGGTCCCCACCATGGGCAGCCACCATTGCACCAAAACAGCTGCAAAGGAGGCAGTGCTGGGGTCTGTCCAGGAGGGGCAGCCTCACCCTGTAAATGTGACACTCCACACTTGAGCTTGCGCATCTGGCTTCGGAACCCCTTAGTGAGCCCCCAACACACCATGTCCGGGACCGCACGACAGCAGACATGTTCCTGTCTGGCTCTGCTCCCAGGGGGGATATGCCCCATCCTCAGTGGTGGTACCTCTAAAAGGTGGTGCAGAGCCAACAGAGGTTGAGGTCCAAGGCTGGGCCCCAGATGTGCTGGTGCCCGGTGCCATGGTCAGCTGAAGTGGGAAAGGAGGTTCTGCCGGGACCTCCCAACCCATACAGCCTATGGTGTTGCAGTTTAAACTCAGATATGGCTTAGTGATAGACAACAGCATTCAGGATTACCTACAACAGTATGCATAGATATCACCATCAACCCAACACAACAGATTCATAGGTAGGTTCATAGATTAGTACTAGGTTAACTGCCCTTGCGAGCCAGTTTAAGCCTAGCCAATTAACCCTTATGAGACTCAAACCCTGCACCTTGTATTTGTAAGGCAAACACCTTAACCATTAGGCCACCCTCCCATGGTATATATTTGCAGAGGGAGCACAACACATGCATATATACTGCATGACATCTGTACAATGTGTAGTAGACATGTGACTGCAGCTATGAACAGTTGCCCATTATTGGCTTTTCACAGGGAACCCCAGACAGTGTCCGTCATACCACTGTTTCATGTGACATATATCCAGTCAGGGATGTGATGGCAGTAACACATCCCTATCACCATGTACTGTCTACAATCCTCACACTATGCTCCTGCTGTGCACAGATGTGTGTTCAGTGTGTAACACAGGAAACAAATGGTTCCACACATTGACCAGTCCACAGATGGCCCTACAGATGGGGGTCCCTCACAAACAGCACTGTCATGTCTGTTTTAAAACATGCAGAATAGCCATTACCACACACAACATGTTAAATAGGCAGTAGTCTCAATGCAGCATAGCTACACTTACATGCTGTAGTCATGTGTGGCACATCACCCTCCTGTCTTTAGACTATTTCCCACTGTGTATGATGTTTGAGGAACATCCAGATATCATCTGTGATGCCGTTTCAGAACACCGCATCCAGGTACCACTCACAGCAGCTGTCATGGCCAAACACCAACATGATGTTCCTAGATAGAGTACTGTGTTTATCATGCGAATGGCTATGGCAACACCATCACAGCTGTTCCACATGCAATCAGCTAGAGGAGGTCTGCAATAGGTGCAAAGGTCATCACCTGATCATGTCCATCACTTACAATACACATGCTGCTGCTGAGCAGGTGTACACCTTCACATCCACAAGAACGTGTGTGGGAGGGACAAACAAAGTACACCAGAGAAGAGCTTGGAGACTAAACCCTAAGCATCGTCTGCCACACACCTAACAGTACAGGGGTCAACCCCCTGACTGACTAGTCATTACTATTGCATGAGCATGAAGTTACTACATGTGCCACAAAGCCGACATGTTGCTGTGCTGTAAGAACATATATGTGTGTAGGTGAGAGACATTTGCAACAGAGATATAGTAGACATACATTAGGTGTAGCACACATGGCTATCCACATGAACAGATGCCATTGTCACCACAACCACACTCTCTAATCGACTCACATTGACACTCTTTGCCAGGGCCACAAATACACAACCTAACTACTTAGTTTGTCACACTGCAATAATGCACAGAATTACATGCACCACAGGGGATATCTGCAGGTTCTGTGGGCTAGGGAATGTGAAAGTGTCTGACATCTGTTGGTATGCCAATGTGGGTTATACTTGGAGTAACTGTAGTTGGGAGTATCATAACCCACACGCAGACACAAGGTGCCAGTACTGACATGCACGTATGCATTGCTTCATGGGTGTGTAGTGGTTGGCTGTGCAAGATGGCTGTACAAGGCTGGGTGAGGGGTAATCCTTGGCATCGCGCCACCCAATAATGGTGTGCAGTGTGGTACAGGGGTGTAGTGTCTGCCATGTGCCACACAGATGGGTACTGCATGATCTGCCCTGACATCCTGGTTACCAAAGTGTATGGCCATAGCTTTGCAATGCATGCCATGCCTGTGTTTGATAGCCCTTCACATGGACATTGCCTGGAATGTGCATGTTCCACAATACTGTACAGTGCCATGTACAGGTGTACCTGGTTTGGCAGACTGTTAGCCCCCGATATGCCAATACTGGCCTGATGTGGCAAAACCTGCTTATAGTCTGCAGGTCAACCCTGCACCTGCATTGATAGCATGATATAGGTATTCCCTGGTGTCAGTGGCATTGGTCAATACAGGGCACATGTGTATGGCATTGTATGGCCTCTGTGGCTCACATTTGATGGCACCACATATGTTGCAGGCATCCAGTAGGGAATATAGTGAAGGCACATTGTCTGCAATTATGTGCCTATTGTACCGCTGTAAAGGGTGCCACGTCCTCTGCAGCCCACTACATTCACACCATGCCTACTATCTGTCATCAATGTGCATGGTACTAGCAACATAGCAGGATATCCTAGGCAAGTGTGTTTGTGTATGGCACATGTGTGCAGGACATATACCGGGTACTAGTAGGGTTGCATACTTTGTTCACCAAGCCTTTTGTCAGATGTAGGGGTATGGCTTGCCAACACAGTCCCGTGGCTGACTGACATCTGTACTCCTCGTGAGGTGGCCAATGTGTCATAAGATGGACACCATATAGGAAAACTATTTTTATTTATTTTATTTATTTATTTTATTTTACATTTGTTAACTGGGAAAAATTCAACTGGACCAGGTCCATTTTCAGTGGATGCCTGGGAAGAAAAGCTCCACGTTTGACAAAAAGAAAACAAAACAAAAACAATACAATATGAATAAGTACAAAAAATACAAGTATTTAGAGGTAGACATATACAAGAATCTATCATGATAATTCAAATAGGGTTACATGAATATAACAATATCTTACAATATATGTAGACAAAAATATTACAAAAGAATGGTAGTGACTACATTTGCTATATTAAATGACTGTTTACATTTCCTAGTGAGTGTACACTGAAAGAGGTAGCAAGCCAGTGTGGCTTAACTGGAAGTGAGTATATGTACGTGTGTAAGCACAGGTGTATATAATAGAGTGTTGTGGAGGAGGAGAGAAGATAAACTAATTTTCAAGTGATACATGGACAGATCCAGCTTTTCCTGAGATGTGGCTTTAATAGTCTTTTAAAGTTAAAGTTTGTTATTGCAGAGGATATATTAGTGGGAAGGTTGTTCCATTTTTTTAGCTATGATGTGGGAAAAAAGGGCTTTGCCTGCAGTGTTGTTTGCAGATGTGATACTGAGGAGATGTTTGTTTGATGAGTGGGGAGGGCGACTGGAAGAGTAGTTTTCTCTGGGTAGTTTATGATGTTGAAGGCATAAGTGAGATGTAAGTAAGATAGTAGGTGTGGGAATTCTAGCCATTGTAATTGTTTTAGTTCTTGGCAGTGATGTGTTCTGAAAGGCGAGTTGTTGGTAAATTTGGTTATTTTATTATAACATGACTCTAGTTTGTCCAGGAGTGATTTTTTTAATATGTGTCAGGATTGGAGCAGCATAGGTAAGTGTTGATAGGAGGTGAGTTTGAGCTAGAGTGAGTCTTGCTTTGTCTGTGAGGAAGTTTTTGTGTCTATAAATGTTTCCAATTTTTTATGAACTTTCTGGATAGTTTGAGCTATGTGTAGATCAAAGGATATGATGTTGTCTTTTGCTATCCCTAGGAGCTTTGTGTGGGTAGATGGGGAAATGATAGTTCCATTTTTTGATAAGATAGAGAAATCAGCTGGAGTGGTTTTAGTTTTGTTAGGGGTAAACAAGAGAGGTTTTTTTTTTTTTTAGGGTTTAGGATAAATTGGATGTCTGTGATCCAAGTTTCAATGGCGGAGAATGATTATTGGGCTTGCTCTTGCAAGGTGTTGACAGATGGGGCTGCACAGATGAGTGTAGAGTCATCTGCGTACTGTATTAGTGAGGCTTGTTTGGAGGCAGTGTATAGTTTGTAAAAATAGAGAAGAGAAGAGAAGAGAAGAGGGCCTAATATTGAGCCTTGTGGTACCCCTATTGAGTTAGGGAGAGGGGGGATAGTTGATATTGCCATTGCACAGATTGTTTTCTGTCCGATAAGTAACTTTTGAACCAGGAGATAGTGGGAGAAGTAAAGGCTAGTGAGTGGAGAGCATCCAATAATTTAGGATGTGAAACCATGTCAAATGCCTTTGACATGTCCAAAAAGATAGCAGATACATAGTTATTGTTGTTTCTGTGATAGTTAACTTGATTGGTAAAGGAGAGAAGGGCAGAGGTTGCACTATGGTGAGACTGGAATCCATGATGAGTGGAGGAGATTAGATTGTTTGTTTTCAAGTATTGCATGGCTTGGAAATGTATGCATTTCTCTAAGAGCTTGGATAAAGGGGATAGTATAGCTATAGGCCGATAGTTGGAAAAGTCATAAGATTTTCCACCTTTATGCAGAGGTATAATGTAAGATATTTTCCATAGTTGAGGTACATAGGATTCTTGAATGGACCTGTTTATTAGGATTGAGACTGGGTAGGATAGGGAGCTAGCTGTGATTTTTAGGAATTTGCAGGTATTCTGTCTGCTGCAAGAGTAGTAGGTTTTAGGGTGTGGAGGAGTTGTTTGATTTTAGATGTAGGGACAGGTGAGAGAAAAAGATGGAAGATTAGTAGTGCTGCAGGGAGGGATTCCTGCAGTTTTGGCTGATAAGTTGTTAGAGTTATGTATTTGTTTGGACAGAGTTTGGACTAAATTTATGAAATAACAGTTAAACTGGGAAGCTATATCATTATTGTTTGCATTGGAGGTGGAAGGGGTGGTGGTAGCAATAGTGCCAGGTTTCAGTAGGGAGTTGATACTGTGCCAGAACCTTTGGGGATTATTTGGGTGTTTGTTTTGGAGATCAAAGAAGTAGTTTTGTTTGTCTAGTTTAGTATATTTTAGCTAGGTTCCTGAGTTGATTATAGTTTTGTTTAGTTTGATAGGTGTTTTCTTGTTTCCATTTCTTCCAGCCCTTGTCTCTGGTTTTTAGTAGGGCTCGTGAGTCCTTGCTTAACCAGGGAGCATATTTAGTTTTAGTTTTGATCTTTTTCTCTGGTGCAATGGACTTTAGAACTGAAATTAATGTCTTATTAAAGTATACTACTGCCTGATCAAGATGAAGGGTTTGTAGAGGCTGCCAGTTACATTGCTTTAGAATGCTATTTAGGTTGTCTGTGGTACAGTTGCGATCATCTCTGATTTGTCTATAAGTAATGAATTTTTGACTAGTTGTGTATTTCCTTAGGTGAAAAGTGGGCAAATGGTCACTGAGTATATCTGGTAAACAACCAGTCTGATAGTGGTGTTTAGGGTTATTGACTAGTGTCCAGTCAATAATGGTTTGCTTTTGGTTTCTTTTATTAATTCTGGTAGGTTCCAGAATTAGTTGGGTGAAGCCATAGAGGTTTATTTGGTTAGTGGAGTTACTGGAGCTGCAAGCTAGCCAGTCAGTATTAAGGTCGCCTAGTAAGATTGTTTCCTGAGGGGAATTTAGATTAAGCCAATGAAGGATTTCTTCTATGACTGGTGAATTATTTCTGGGAGGGATATAGCAGCACAGAATGTTAATTGTTTTATTCTTGTTTAATGATAGGGTAGAGGCTATGATTTCGGCACTAGGAAATGTAGGTAGAGGGGAATGGAATGGCTATAGGTTTATTTCATTTTTAAACAGTATTACTGCTCCACCACCTTTCCTATTTGTTCTATCTTGCCTTATGATGTTATAACCTGCTGGTAGGATTTCTTCACTAGGGATATGTGGTTTTAGCCAGGACTCAGTAATAGTTAGAATATCAGGAGAGTAGTGAGTAATAAAAGCATGCAGTTCTTGGAGGTTGTTGGAAATACTTCTAGTGTTGATGTTAATTATTAGGAGATCCATTTGATATCTTTTGAGGAGATCAGAGGAAGAGGGTCCTTGGTTTCGGTGTATGTCACCAGCGATAAGGAGTATTTTGCTGAGTTTGAAAAGGTGTTTGATGGCATAGGTTAGGCTAGAGAGGGATACATAAGTTACTTTCTTATTAATGGTTGATAGTGCGTTGGACTTTGGAGTGTGTGGGATAATACTAGTATTAAATAGTGTTGGACAGACTTTGAAATGTATGTAGGGGTGGTTGGATTTTATAGTATGTGTTGTATGGAAGGAGGTATTGTCTAGGGAGATGCTTGTTTGTATGGATGTGGTGTAGGATAGGGAAGTAAGGGCAAGTAAGAGTGAGGATAGAAGGATTTGCATTGTAATTTAAGTCGGAATGGTAGTAGTGGTGTTGTTGTGAGGTGGGGTTGGGGTGTGGTCTGTGAAAGGTGGTATTGATAATTTATTGGGACAGATAATTGGAGGTGGACTTGAATCAGGTGATTATGGATATGTATAAGTCTAGAGGTAGTGGAGGTGTGTGGAATTTGGGGATAGGGTAGGGGAGCAGAGTGATCCCGCAAGACGAACGGAGTGGGGGGCAAAAACAGAAGATCTGAGCACCAAAAAAGTATCAGTGGTTGAAGGCAAGGGCAGTGCACTGATAGAGTGATAGTGACTGTAGATAGTAATTTAGTTAATTAACTTTATAGGCCAGAGTTTAAGGCTGTTACTTAGAGTAAAGTCTGAAACAGACAGGGTAAAAAGGTATTCCTGGAAAGGGCACTATAATGATGGCTTGGACCATAAAGCCTTAAGTAGGCTGTATAGGCGAAGGCTCTTTGGGAAGATTTGTGGCTCTTTTCTGCCACCTACCATGAAAGCTAGGAAACCCTGTGAGTGTGCACGCTGTTGGGGCTCAAACTAAAAAATCACAATCTACAAAATCTGCTCCCCAACATGTCCAGTGGTTAGACACTCACAGCCACCTCTACACAGGCTCTGACAGTCAAACACACACACTTGCCATGTCCTGTATTCAAAACCCTACTTACCTTATCGCACTGCAGCAATACGCATTTAGGGCACATTCTCCAGCCAATACTGTGTTACAGCACTCCTACAGGTGTATTCCTAGGTGGGTGACAACAGCAGGATTGACAAAGATGGTAATGTGATTTGTACAGAGAGTGCATACTCTACAAAACACTGTACTTGTCTCAAGCGGACAGACACACACACACACAGTTGGCATGTCTGGGATTAGAACACCGATCTATTTTATCACACTACAGCATTACTCAGTTACAGAATGCGATACTGAAATTACTGGGTCACAGCACTCCCAGAGGTGTATTTCTAGGTGGGTGACATCATCAGCCTCGCCAAAGTTGGGTATAGTAATTGTATGGAGTGTGAGCAGTCTAAAAACATTAGTCTGTCCTCAAGCAGATGGAGACACACAGACATGGTTGCCAAGTCTGGGATTAGAACACAGTCCTAACTACTTTCTCACATTACAGCATTACGCAGTTACAGAACACGCTACTGAGATTACTGGGTCACAGTTCTCCCATAGGTGTATTTCTAGGTGGGTGACATCATCAGAATTGCCAAAGTTGGGTATAGGAATTGTATGGAGTGTAAAAGCATTATTCTGTCTTCAGGCAGATGAAGACGCACACACACACACACACACACACACACACACACACACACACACACACACACACACACTTAACAAGTCAGGGATTAGAACACTGACCTAACTACTTTATCACACTACAGCATTACACAGTTACAGAATGCACTACTGAGATTACTGGGACTCAGTACTCCCAGAGGTGTATTTCTAGGTGGGTGATATCATCAGCCTTGCCAAAGTTGGGTATAAGAATTGTATGGAGTGTGATCAGTCTAAAAGCATTATACTGTTCTCAGGCAGATGGAGACACACATACACACACACACTTGGCAAGTCTGGGATTAGAAAACTGACCTAACTACTTTATCACACTACAGCAGTATGCAGTTACACAACGCGCTACTGAGATTAATGGATCACAGCACTCCCAGAGGTGTATTTCTAGGTGGGTGACATCATCAGCCTTGCCAAAGTTGGGTATATGAATTGTATGGAGTATGAACAGTCTAAAAGCATCATTCTGTCCTCAGGCAGACGGAGACAAACACACACGCCAGTGGTGGGATCAGAACACCTGCCTATTAACAGATCACTATGACAATACTACATAGTTACAAGTCGCACCATGGAGACTACACATTTCAAGGCTGTTATTATGACCTTCTAGGAATGTAGACATCAACAGGGATGCTGGCATTAAGATGTACATACCTGTGAACCTGTGTGTTTAAAGTAGGAATCTATCCTGAACTGGAGTATTCCCATCTGTGGAATGGACTACTATCAATATACAGGGTTTCAATGGCCATGCCCATACACATAGAGGCACATAACCGACACAAGGTGTCACTGGGCATGCTCACACACTTAGTAGCACAAGGCTGTTTGGGATGCACTCTGATTCTAAACAAGGAAGTCCACAGTGGCCATGCTATTACATTTAGACATAAAGAACACATTGTAATGGACTCCGGTGTTAGTAGTTGTCATTGTTAGCAGGAACACTGCACTACGTATATCTGACACTGGTCTTCTACACAACATCTGCTGCTGTCTGTCACCTTAGATGACCCATTCTATAACAAGCACAATACTACCACTCACAGCGATGGCTTGCTAGGAGTGGCAACTGCTTGACCAACACAATGAGCCAATGTCCTGCTGTAATTACAAGGTTGTCCAGTGTTTGTTATTCTGGGATGACATGACTAAAAGTAGACAGGCCTTTGTCACATATCACATACATCCATGATTCAAGAGAGTGGGGATAATACCTAGGTCACATTCGTCCATATAGTGCCATTCCAAGTCAAATGTCCTAAACACAGGATAACACCCTGACACCTAGAGGACAACTGCATTGTATGCTTATGCTAACTAGTGCTAGATGTGTAGCATTTGTAATCACAGCTGCTCACTGTATAGCCAACAATGGGGAATACTGACATCTGTGCAGTGAGGAACACCTGCCTGAAGGCTCTGTAGTGCACAATAGCACTACCACCATATACCTCAGAACCAGACATGTGGGTCATAACACAGGTACGGACCACTCCAGGTGGTGGTGTCCCCACATACATAATGGCCACTCACATGTACTGACCAGTACTCCCACAAAAGGCATCACAGATGAGTCAGGTGCAGGTCACAGTGTCAAAAGCTGCATTCTAGGATATAACCCTCAGACACCACCATGCCCTCGGACCACCAACACACATCCATACATGTGGTAGGACATATAGTACAACTCCATGTGACCTTTGACCAGTGGACTGTACCTAGCTCTACATCAATTGTGCAGAATACCCATGTACTGACACAGTTGCATCATGTGTTATGCAATGCAATGATACCACTCTTTTTAACCAGGTCAGCTGTACACATACCAGGGGCCCTCGGTTATTTTCAGCATTAACAGATGACTGTAGCTGTACACCAGTAAACACCTTCACATTTGGATATGACATACATGTACCTGCCCTGAATATGTACATGCCACACACATACAACATATATGTAAATATCATAGCTGTTGTTGTCCTTTGTGCAGACAGGTTTCTACAACCATTACACACATGCAAATGGAAGGTAGGTCCATGACTGCTGAATGCTAACAGTACATAAGGTGTGATATCAGTGTTGGCAGAGGTAACATTCCCATTGTACCGGTCACCCATGACAACTATCATATCATACAACAGTCCATGTGTCATGTATGTCATGACACATGTCCACCAATTGCAATGCCTACAAACATGCCCAAATGACAGGAATGTAGGACCTATACACATGTACATGTAGTGGTGTGCATTCAAATATCATGCATGTGCAGTTGCTGATGTGGTCTCCTTTAAGGCCCCCGAGCCGGCGGAAAACACTACTCAAGCCGCTGAATCACTTACAAATGCCTTCTACCAGTACCTGCAGGACTGCATGGATAAGGCAATCCCAAGCAAAACAAAGACTCTTTGTACCAAAGGCAAGCGTCCAGTCTGGTGGACCCCAGCCATAAACAAACTCTACAACAAAAGGAGGAAGCTACTACAAGATAGAGCAAAATCCTTAAAAGGTAAGACACCCTTGATCACTATAAGTAAAAAACTAAGAGCTCTCATAAAATCATCCAAAGCAGATTTTGAGAGAAAAATAGCTAAAGACTCAAAAGACAATCATAAGGCCTTCTTTAGCTATGTTAGAAACCTGGGAGGAACCTCCCAGATATGCTCAGAACTAGTTCAAAATGATGTGAAGATTACTGATCCTACAGACATTGCCAACATACTTGCTGACAGGTTCAGTGCAAACTGCTCCCCCCCTTCCCCCCAAAAGGAGAGATTGCTATACCAAGCGATTGCAGCCCCCAAACATCTCCAAGCCCAAGTGAGAACTGCTCTCCAAAGCAAAAACACAGCATCCATGGGACCTGATGGTGTCCCGGCTGTGTGCTCCACGAACTCAACAAGGAATTAAACCCACAGCTAGGACAGCTGTTTAATCATAGTCTTACCTCTGGATACGTGCCCAGGAGTGGCACTGCAGCTGTGGTCCCACTTCACAAAGGTGCCTCCACCGACCCTGGAAATTACCGCCCATTAGCTTGACAAGCCTTATCTGCAAAGCCATGGAGAGGATCATAATGGACCTCATAAATAAAGACATAGGGAATTTGCAGACTTTGGATCCATCCCAGTTTGGCTTTGTCAAAGGCAGATCATGCCTTTTAAACTTGGTTGACTTTTTGAAACAGTCACCAAAGCCATTGATGAGGGAAAGGCAGTCCATACAGCCTACCTCGATCTGGCGAAGGCCTTGATACAATACCCCACTCGGGTATCATTGAAAAACTCATCAGCTTAAATGTTAACCCATACATCACAAGATGGGTTGCAAACTGGCTGAGTGACAGAACCCACAGGGTCAGAGTTGCTGGCCATGTCAGACTCAAAGCCTGTCACAAGTGGTGTACCACAGGGCTCAGTCCTGGGCCACTCTTGTTTGGCATCTACTTTTCCAAGTACAAGCAAACACAGGAGGGTTATGGCTGACAAAGTTTGCAGATGACTGCAAACTGGCCATAGTAGAAAACACATCTGACACAGATATCCTTCAGAAGGGTCTCACAGAAATGGATAACTGGTGCCAGAGCCATGGCCTAAAGTTAAATGCCAAAAAATGCATAGTCATACCCTTCGGGAAAAACAAGGTTACCCCTAGCTACCAAATAGGTGGCAATCCACTGAGCATAGAAGAAGTTACCAGGGACCTGGGGACCCAGGTTGATAGTAGTCTGTCATTCGACACCCATGTAGCTAAAGTAGTTAGGAAGACCTTCTACATTGCCCACCTTATCATAAAGGGATTCTCATCTAGATCAAGGGAGGTCATAGTCTCCCTATACTCATCACTCATCAGACCAATGATTGAGTACAATGCCCCATTCGAATGTATCTGACCCGACACTTGCAGCAGCTGGAGAGGCCACAAAGTTCCTCACCAAAAGGATAAAGGGTCTCAAACATCTGTCCTATGCTGCCCGACTGAAAGAACTCCAGCTCTATTCAGTCGCCACCGCTTGCTCAGAGGTGACCTTTGCCTAACATACAAGGCCATGTCAAACCCAGATTTGATGAATATGCTTCACCTCAAAAATCTAGATCCGTCAGAGCCACAAGGCGGGAGACTTAAACCTCGACACGGCTATTAATAGGACGTGCTGGAGGGATAGATTCATCACCCAAAGACTCCCTATGCTGTGGAATAAAATCCCGGTATATGTGAGGCAGAGCACCTCGCTGGCCTTGTTCAAGAGAAATCTTGACCAATGGATGGGAGATCGCAGATATACCCCAGGGATTACCTCAGTGTCACTGCTCAACAGAGGCACAGCAAAATAATGGGTATAGTTCCCCATACTAAAGGGGTGGCATAAGCCACAAAACTATGGGCTAGGCTTGTAAATGCCCTCGGGCAGATAGCCTAGTATGAACCTATGAACCTATGAACCTATGAACGTGTGTCTTAGTACATCATGCAGTTGCAATGCAGCCTCAACATTGCCAACTGTATATGGTGATATGCTGAAAGTACAGTAAGATGTACTTCAGGTATGGACAGGTGTGTGAACATAACTAAGTGGTGGGGCATCTTTGCAAATGGATGTTTGCTGAGGACAGCTCACAGGTGTGTCACAAGCAATACTACAATAATCTGTGTAATCGCTAAGTTATGGTTTTGTTAATTGATGAGGAACACACAGAACTTAAGACAGCGGTCAGGGTGACACCGAAGGTAAATCACTTGACACCTGTAACAGTTAAGACCTCCCGTGTGCATGTATCAGTTGCCAAAGGAAGCATCAGTATACTTTGTAATGTGTGCAATACTGCTGTAAGTCTGTCATACATATCATGAGATAGGCAGGTGTTTGATTCACAGTACTGGCATGTGTGGTTGCGTGTATGTCCATGTATGTCACGTATGGTGGGGAATACATCTCAGTTGTTTTTCACTCTCCTGTACACTGTTGTAGACATCTGTACAGACTGCAATGTAGATAGCAGGACATAGGCAGGGGTGTGAATCTCACATGTGAGGTATCTGTATGTGTGTGACATAGGTGTATTCAATAGTGAATGCCACAGTGCATGTGTGTGTGTGTGTGTGTGTGTGTGTGTGTGTGTGTGTGTGTGTGTATGTATATATGGCTGTCTGATCCCTGGAGGAAGAATGTATGTTACCATAGTGAACTGATAAGACCCCTCCTCCATCCAGGTGATGCAATTTACTATCCCTGTTGATGTCCTCGATCATAGGCCATACTGACTACCTGTACATGTGTAATCTCTGTGGCGCATCATGTAAGTGCACAGTACTGTAATGATGATTTGCACATAGGCAGGAGTCCTCACTTCATCACTAGCAACTGTGTGTGTGTATGTGTGTGTTTGTGTGTGTGTGTGTGTGTGTGTGTGTGTGTGTGTGTGTGTGTGTGTGTGTGTGTGTGTGTGTTTGTGTGTGGGTGTTACTGTGTCGGTGAATCCGTGAGTGTGTGGGTGTGTTACTGTGTCTCTGAATACATGAGTGTGAATACCTGAGTGTGTGGGTGTAGTTGTGTGTTCGCATCCTGTCATGGGAACATCTATTACTGCTTCCCAATGAGGCATCACGCTTTCCATTGGCCTCTACCCTTGTCATCAGACCACTCTCTTAACTTCCCACTCCATGTAACTGTACCTGTGATGTCACCCAGTATGGATGTCACATCTCTAGCCACAGTAACTTAATACACAGCTATCATGCTCTTAGATCACTAGATCTGTAGACGTGTTTGGATTGTGGGACTTTCTAACTGTGATGTGGAAGCTACAAAGTGCATCCTGGTATTTTCATACATACCTGTGAGTAGTCCATATTTACATATGGGACACTAACTGCAAACACTGACATCCACTGGCACATGCAATTAGACTTGAAGGAGTAAATCAGGACATCATGACCAACATGTAGTTACTGTTGTTACACAAGACACATACTGTTAATAGTACAAATTGCATTCTAAACCTGTACTACATGGTATGTCTGCTGCCTGTCAACAGTACACAACAATTGTAATCTACACTTATCTTCCTAGTCTGTTCACCCTGTGCATCAGACTATATGATCATGTCCCTGAACTGATGGTGTGGATGACAGGGATGCAGCACAGGCATCATCATATGCACAGGGTGATAATGTTTGCCAGAGACCTAGGCTGCACCATTGAATCACATCATGTGTGTGGGTTAGGGTCTTTGATCTAATTGGGCGTGTGTGGATGTTATGCATGTGTGTGTGTGTGTGTGTTGTGGTGCCCTACATATGGTTCCGGTGTCTGCGTGTACGTATGCACACAGTTCTGACATGTGACTGGCCTACACAGGGGTATTATTGACAGCTGTGGACTGTACAGGCCAGGTATTACAGTTCACAGTGTCCGGCAAAGGCCACGTGACCTGTGCCTGCCAGGGGTTGCACCGGCACTACCAGGCAGAGGTGCAGATTGGGTATTGTCTGATGACACATGTCCACTGGAACCGTGTCACTGCTGGGACCATCCAGGGTCACGTGCATGTGGCCTGCTGTGTCCTGGTGTAGACAGCACAGCACAACCTGCACTGCTGCTGCTACCGCCATTATGGGAGCGGGCATGTGAGGTAGCTCATTCACGTAGACCTAAAACAGGTGACGTAGCTGGCCTACGTCCACATGCCCGACACCTCACTCCTACCAGATGCTCCAGCACAGACAGCTCATGCTCGCAGATTGTCATGCCACGGTCAAGGACTCCAACCATGTCACCCAATCGTCTATCCAAAACTTCAGCAATCTGTTGTTGAGCATTTGACTTTGCCTGGATGTTGTTGTTTAAACAATGGACAGCAGCCCTCTGAAGCCTCTAATCTTCTCTGTTGTGCCGTTCAGCACGTGCCTGTACCTGCATTACAGCCTGAAACATGCATATGGTGACATCAGCTGCTGCGGTCTGTCTTGCAGGGGCATGTTGGCCAGAGGTCCTCCTATGAGCAGCACTAGCCACATGCCTGTGTGGGGCATCATCAGTCAGTTGGCTGACACCATGGTGTGCAGGCACACCTTCCATAGCCTCCACACTTTCCTGTTCCAAGCTGCCTCACGCCAACTGTCCTTCCTCTATGGCGATTAGTGATGGGGGTATGTGTTGGCATGAGAACTGTGTGTGGGGATGAGGGGGCTATAGGTGCAATGGCAACCAATGGCACAGATTCATCCCCTGACAACCCTGCCTGTGCCTCAATCATATGTCCATCATCACTGCTAGAGTCTGTGGGGACACTAACATCAGATGTACTGCAGGAGGGGAACGCACCTACATCATCTGTAAGGGGCAGACAAAAACTGTACATTACAATCTATACAATAGAAACACACACACAGACACACACACAGACACAGACACATGCTATGGCTCCCAACATAAATATGATATGACAGAAGGCATGCAACATGCGTGTGATATGGCAGACAGCATGCAGCTCAGACTATAATAGTGGTAGTTATCATACATCCCTGGGTTGCACACAACAGCATGCATGTGTCATAGCAGAAGGCATGCAAATTACACAATCATAGTAGTAGTTAGTATACATCCCTGTGTTACACCATGTAGACCAGCACAGGTTAACAGTACACCTGCCAGATGTGTGGCATATGACCTTGACAATCACATGTACTATGACATGTAATCTGCTGACATGTGCAATGACATGCATACATGTTTAACACAATGGTGTCCTGTCAAATATACAGTGGAGTAATGGTGTCCCAATGCAGTGTTGTCTGTTCCCCCTACAGATATACTGCACATTTAGCTGATATGCATGGCCACTGCAGGGAATCAGGAAGCATCTCTATTGTTATACAGTGTGAGTTGCAGACACAGTTCATAGCCATGACTGTGTTCAGATACAATACATATATACTGTGGAATGTGACCCACATCACTGAGGTGTATACACACTAAATCATGATGTGGAATGTGTGACACAGGTCACTGAAGGGTATATGGATGACACCCTTGCACTTCTGCAACCATATTGCTGCTGCCTGGCATCTATGGCCAGACAAGGCAAACTCATCAGTACACCATATCCCACATGACATCTGTGTACCACACACACACATGAGTTGCAAGGATGACAGTGATGTCCTATACCAGCAAGGGGAATGCAATGTATCTGTGGGCTGATATGGTTGTCTGTGTATGCTTGCGGATACTATACAGGTGACTGCTGTCATGTCATGACATACTCAAGATGTTCAACACATCTTATGTGGTGGATTGATGTCACACCGACACATGATGTGCACAGGCCTGTAGGATGTCTAGTGTTCCACATCTGCAATATAACCATTACACAAAGGCCATAGTTGGACCATGTGGAGCCAATGTACGACATGGTGCACACACAAGCACATCATGTCTACTGTGTGTGTTGCATCATGTCTCTGGCCATCCTCCATGGCCTTGTGTGAACATGTGTTAGCCAAATGGTTGTGACAGGCATCTATTTCACATGTCTGTGTTGTCCCATATGATATACACCGATAGATGTCATATGCTCCACTGACGACTGGGTTATGCAGACAAAGGGTAGTATGTTTGGTATGTGGGATATGTTTTTCAGGATAGTTAGGCAGTGTTGCAGTCAGCCCACTAGATGTCATGACATGTCAGATAGCACATCACATTGTATGACATTCATAGCAGGAGTATAATCCACACCAGTGAATCCTGTGGGCTGGCCATAGCCCAGCTCACTGTGTAGTAATGTTTGTATTCCCCACATGTGTAGTTCTGATCTGTAGTACATGTCCCTACAGTGAACAACACTTCCACCATTGTATGCACAGCTGTCCACACATCTGGCAATGACAGTTTGTGAGGTTTCATGTCGGTGTTTCACATAGTTTGCAAGTATTGCACATGGGCAGCCATTGTGATGCATTGCAGGTCTGACCTGTATATTGTGACAGGACCATACATTATGTGTACATGTGGTAAATGGCCACATGGCAGATAGATCTGTGCATTAACATGCCTGATAAATAATAACAGTCTCACCTGCAACGGGCTGCTGTGGAAGCGGAATGCCAGAGGTACCTAAATAGGAGTGACACAGCAGTATGATCATTATCCATGCCTGTATGATAGCTACAGGGTGCAGTGTGCATGTTAACACATATGCCAGTACAATAGACTATACTATGGAGTATGCACATGTGTGCATACACAGAGTAGCATGCGGCATGTGTGTATACATGCCTTGCATATGATGTTACATTACATATTGTACAGTGACACATGTAACTATATGGAATATAGCTGTTATATGTGCAGTAATGACTTATCAGGCAACTCCAGGCTCGGTGGTTGAGAGACACTCACCTCCATGATATCAGCTAAGGCTTGTGGATGTTGTTCTGCAGGTGTCCCCAGGTTGGCCAGTAGCTCCTCGGTACGTGTGAGTGGGGGCTGGGTTGGTGGCCCAAAACCTGTTGCACCTTGTTCCCTGGTGATTGCATTCACATGCTGTTTCCCCCATCTAATTAGGTTTGTACAGTGTCTACACACCTGCTGGTATGTGCAGTTGTGGCCACCCACATCATTAAACCTCCTGCGAAGTTCCTGACACAGGGCATCCTGCTGCTGTGCATCCTGTGGCACATGGCTGAACAGTACATGATGATTATCATGTAGGTATGGGATGAGGGCCTCATTCTCCAAGTGGGTATAAGGTGGTAGCCTTGCACTCGGCATACCTGGAATGCACAATGATGGAGAGAGGTCACAGTAACTCACAGAGATGCACAGAGCTACAGCTTATTATGATTAAATAGTTGTCTTTGCAAATCTACATGACACTGACACCACTGACATGTTTGTGTCACACACATTTGACACTCAATGGTGATTGGATATTATCACCATATATGTGTGAGTTTAACCTGATTACATTGCTCATACTCTATGTGGATGCTGTCTTGATGTGGGCATGTCTCTTTGCCTGTACTGGTGTTCTTACCTATCTGCACATGCCTGGATGTGTCCACATTAATGCAGTTGACCTTGATGCTGTGTATATGTCACATATAAAGAGTTACACCACCTTAACGGACATGACCTGTGATGCTGCAGACTTGCTCACAGAAGGTTTTACATGTATGTGTTTTGCCATATACATCTACACAGAACTGTACAGCAGTTCAACATCCTGCCATGTATCACCTGTGTTGCACATGTGATGCACATGGGACACTGGGTAGCCTAATAGTATTTGCAGGGATGGATGCCAACTATAGCATGTACTGTCAAAGTCAACTAGTAGGCTATATTCCCTGGGCCATGTATGAGCCTAAGATGAAAGGTTACCTAGCTGTAGCTGACAGGCAAGTTTCTGGGTCCAGGTCAAGCAGTGCCACATAACTGATCCACAGGGTTAATGATACGTTTACCATGTGGTCATCACACCATGTCTGAAAGAGGGGCAATGTGCAGCTTTGCTGGACAGGGATGCATAGTATGGCAGGAGTATGTAAAGTGTATGTGACAAGGATCTGTCAAGCATGTGGTGATCCTTGTACTAGGAAGGTGGATGTCCATGAAGTATGTGTTTGAGATCAGGATGTGTACGTGTAGCATGTCCAACATCACTGGGTTGGACATGACATAATTCAGGGTAAGCATCATGCTACATACTGGGGATGGGGATTGGGAAGGTTGGTGTAGGCCATCTGAACATGGCCAATACCCCTTAAAGGAAATATGTGATCTGATATGGGTCACTTAAGTGTTGAGTATGGCTGAACAATGATCTCTATATTCATGTATGGCACCCTGTCATGATAAGGGGTGCCACTTACGACTACCTGACAGGTGTGGTGATGTAACAATCACAGTAAAGACAACTGCCCAGCTGCATCCCTTACACACAGTGTCCATTATGTTCAGCGCTGACTAGGTGGTAGTTCATGGGTACAGGGTTATTACCATAGGGGTGACAATGCAATATGTGGCTGTCAGATTGTGACCAAACGTCACACACCTCACCCACAAAGCCCTTTCTGTATGTTGTCGACAACACTCTGAGTCAGCTATTGCTCCTAGGTCATAGTCATTTGCATACTTTAATAGGCAGATGCCTTCTGTATAATCTGCGTGGTACAGACTACAATGAGGGGGAGCACAATGAATTAACCCTGTTGTATTGTAGCTGGCACTGGTGTGATGTGCATGCATTATTCAGACACATTCTGTAGTGTTGGTTTTGCCAGCAGTCCAGTTGCAAAACACTCCTGTGACATAGGAATGTACATCTAGTATACTGAGTGTAGGTGGAACACAGTATGTGTGATGATGTCCTATGACCTGACAAGGTTATGATATGCAGTGTGAAATCAACCTTACTGTCATCTGCATCTGTACTGCTGACATCAAATAAGTTGATCAAGGTTCATGGCCTTTCAGACCAGACTCAGCAGGGTAGTAGTGCAGTGCCTCCCATTATGAGTGGTCTCCACATTTGTGGGTTGTGATAACTGTTGGTGTGCACCATTCAGTGTGTACACAGCCTGACATGAAGCTATGTTTTACATGATGTGTATATGGAGAGCAATTTTTTTTTTTGCCATATGTGTATGATACAACCTGGGATGTGGACAGGTCCCATGCAGCCTGAGTGCAGCTTGTACCTGCATAGTTGTGGTTACAAGGGCTCTGTATTGTACATGGATATATGATTGTGTACCTGTTGGCAGGGGGGACAGTGTGTTTATGTTATCCAAGACTCTATCTGGATTGCTTATTCATGCTCAGCACTTGTTCAGAACTTGTAAGCACTAAATAAGCTACTAATTACTATAGCACTCGATCTTCCTCCTTACCTAGAGGTAAACAGTTTTTGTACGTACTTTTCTCACTCGCTTAGAGTAAAACAGCTCTTGTACTCACTTTCCTCACTTATCTAGATGAAAATAGTTTTATATTCAGGCATGTCCAGGGGTCAGTTCTCATTGGTCTGTCCTGTCTATCTGATGAATCTGGGCATCTTGAGGCAATGTAGAAATTGCCTCATGTAAACAGACAACCCTCTCCTCCTACCACCTAACACTACAACCTGTGAGAGGTGCACTTATCTAGCCAAACTGGACGTAAAGCTATCTCCAACCAAGACTGACCTTGACAGTCATGTGGAGAAGGTAAGCATTTGCACCACACCACACTCATCACATAGTCTCACTAAATCTACAACACCAAAATCCACACATAGTAACACAAAAACATTCGCGGAGGCTCTCAATAATAATGTGTCTAAGCAACAAAGACCTCCAAAGCATAAGCGCAAGCAGCCTCCATTCCTGAACACAACCCCAATGACACATTGCCTACAGACTCAGTGTGCCACTCAACCACAGCCAATAAGGCAAAACAACGTACCCAACACACTAGTCATAGGTGACTCGATCGTCAGGCACACTGATGTCCCACTCACCAGGCTAAGCAAGGAGAAGGTTAGTGTCAGCTGCCTGTCAGGTAACGGGATCCGCCACATAACCCATGCACTCAAGTCACTCCACAACAAGTAAAAATATGACTCTGTCATTGTCCATGTTGGTGTGATTGACCTGAGACTTACCTCCCTGGACTACATGAAAAGAGACATGAGAGAGCTCTCCAATCTTCTAGCCCAGGCAGGTATGACCCTAGCCATGAGCAGCATTCTGCCATCATCCAGAATGATACCACAGTACAAGGACAAAATGATTGACTTCAACAATTGTCTAAGCTTCTGGCCGCATTCTAAGGGGATCCATTATCTGTCTGCTTGGGATGACATGGGCGACAGACCACGATGCTTTGCCATGGATGGCCTGCACCTGTCGCCCCTGGGATTCCAGATACTGGTTAAGGCTCTTGCTGCCCCTATCGTGCCTTTTTTAGGCAAGGTTCAAATAACATATTCACCACCATAACAGGAACAGGCAAGCAAAAACTGAGGGTAATGCTACTCAATGCTAAAAGTCTAAATCTCAAAATGCACTCACTCGAGGCACTGCTTGTAATGGAGAACATTGATATCTATGCAGAGACTGAGACCTGGTTCAAGGCTCCAGAGAGCACCCCTGCACTACCAGGCTATAACTCATACCACACTTTTTGGCCATGTAACCTGGACCGAAACACCCAAGGTGGAGGTGTGTCCATATTCATTAAGGATATCCACACCTCCAGGCTAGTTGCTTGCGAGGTTATACAAGTGCAACTAACTCTGGGCAAAACTGCAATCCAGACTGTAGCTTGCTACAGATCCCCACCATGCCCCAGGTTTCCCACTCCTCTTTTCTTGATGTACTGGAAATTATTAGAGTTCAACCAAACACCCTACTAATGGGCGTTTTCAACTACCCCACCATTAACTGGGAAAACTACTCATGTACCAACTCCTTAGTTCAACGCTTTCTGGAATTCATAAACTCCAATACCCTGGATCAACTTATCCACACCCCAACCAGGGGCAACAATATACTAGACCTAGTCATTACCAACATGAGTGACCGGTGTTCCACACCTGAAGTCAACTCCTCGTTGGTCCGATCCGACCATAAGCTAATCACCCTTGACATCCAGCCCCCACCCCCATTAGGAAACCGCAGTAAAATATTTATACAAAGCCAACTTCATGCTTCTTAAGACAGAAGTGGTGAACTTCATGACACCCATGCAGATGGCCAATACAGTTACAACTGCTGAATCCTACACAAATGCACTCTATAAGCACTTACACAAGTGCATGAATCAGGCAAGACGCTATCCTCCAAAAAAAGGAAGCCAATCTGGTGGTCCCCTGCCATAAACAAACTGCACAACAGGAGGAAGAAACTGTTGCAAAAGAGAGTACAATCCCATGAGTGGAGGAGCTCCATGGTCAGCCCCAATAAGAAGCTGAGATCCCTTATAAGATCCACCAAAGCTAGCTACGAAAACAAAACCGCCACTAATTCCAGGGACAACCACAGAGCATTCTATAGCTATGTCAAACATCTTGATGGCAAAACACAGTTCTGCTCTGAGTTACAGCACAAAGGCATGAACATTACAGAACCAACTGATATTGCCAACATCCTGGCAGATAGGTTCAGTGCTACCCCCTCTCACCCCCTAAAGGGCCCATATCTATACAGGAAGAATGCAGAGTCCCTGTAATCACAACTATGCAGGTAAAAGCTGCACTCTCTAAATCCAAAAACACAGCATCCATGGGACCGGACAACATCCCAGGCTGCATTTTACACAAACTTCAGAAGGTACTGGCTCCCCACTTAAGCACCATGTTCAATAATAGCTTCACATCAGGCTTTGTGCCCCCGGAATGCTACTCAATGCAACAGTTATCCCACCCCACAAAGGTGGCACCACTATGGACAAGGGGAACTATTGCCCTATAAGCCTGACTAGCCTGGTCTGCAAGGCTATGGAGCACATCATCATGGATCGCATTCACAGAGACATTGGGTACCTCCAAACCTTTGACCCCAGCCAGTTTGGCTTTGTTAAGGGCAGACCATGCCTCCTAAACCTAGTGGACTTCTTTGAGACAGTTACCAAAGCATTAGATGAGGGTAAGGAGGTCCACACAGCCTACCTTGATCTCTCAAAGGCTTTCAACCCTATTCCTCATTCTGGTATTATCGACATACCCATCCACCTGAACATTAACCCCTATGTCATGAGATGGTTTGCAAAGTGGCTCACAGACAGAGCCCACACAGTGAGAGTTGCATACCCTAGGTCCAACTGTAAACCAGTTACAAGTGGCGTTCCCCAGGGCTCAGTCCTAGGACCCCTCATGTTTGGTATATACTTCTCTGAGGTACAGGCAAGCACGGGAGGACTTTGGCTGAAAAGGTTTGCAGACGACTGCAAACTAGGGGCCACAATTGGTTCCCCATCTGATACAGACACCCTCCAGAAGGGTCTCACTGAGATGGATACTTGGTGTCAATATCATGGCCTCAAGCTGAATGCCAAAAAGTGCATAGTCATCCCCTTTGGATAAAACTAATTACCCATGGACTACCTCATAGGTGGTAGTCCCCTACATACAAAAAATGTAATAAGGGATCTGGGAACCCAAGTAGATAGCAATCTCTCCTTTGATAAGCATATTGCCAGGGTGGTTAGAATATCCTTTTACGTGGCCCCCCTAATCTCAAATGGGTTCACATCCAGAACAAAGGAGGCCATTGTGCCTCTCTACTCATGACTTATTAGACCCATTAAAGGATACAACACCCAATTTGGGATGTACCTTACAAGACAACTGCAACAGCTTGAAAGACCACAACAGTACCACACCAAGAGGATTACTGACCTCAAACAGATGACCTATGCAGCCCAACTAAAGAAACTCCAGCTGTACTCGGTTGCATACCGGGTACTCAGAGTGGATCTCTGCTTGACATACAAGGCCCATGTCCAACCCAGTATTGATGGATATGCTCCACCTAAACAAAAGCCCCTGAGAGTCACATGCTCTAAGGATATGAACCTAACTACAATGATAACTAGGACATGCTGGAGGGATAGATTCCTGACCCAGAGACTCCCCATGCTTTGGAACAAAGGAATCCAATGTACATCAGGCAGGGCCCCTCACTAGCACTCTTCAAGAGAAACCTTGACTGGTGGATGGGAGACAGACATGTACCCTGGGGATCACTGCAGTGGCTCTGCTGGACAGAGGAACAGGGAACTAATGGCTCTGTTGTTCAGAGGCACAGGGAACTAACCTATGGAGGTGGTGGAAGCCAACACACTCTAGCTATGCTTATAAATGACCTTGGGCAGACAGCCTAGTACCTACTTATGAACATATGAGCCTATGAACCTATTACATGTCTTATGTGCATGGATAGTTGGGTTCATATCACGTTATCGAAAGCCGATAACATTGAATGCCACAATGTCAAACCCTATGCATTGAATGCTAAAAATAGTGAAGCTACAGAACTTTGAATTCTTTCCTAGGGAAATAATTTGATTGTCCATTTATGTGGCGTTGCTATTTATAGCACTGTGGTGGAAAGTTACGGGGGTTCAGGTAAGTGTATGATTGTATGGACATTAGGTTTAGGGCACAGGTTACGTGAGTTAGGGTTAGGGTGCTGGTGAGGTGAGTGTGCGATAGTGACAGAGTTTAGGGTTAGGGGCGGGTTAAGTGAGTTAGGGTTAGGGCGCGGGTAAGGTGAGTGTGCCATAGTGACGGACCTTAGGGTTAGGGTTGGGTTAAGGTAAGTGGATAGATAGTAGTGTTTGTATAGTTTATTGTAGGGTTAAATGTATGATTTTAAGTGTAAGTGTGTGGATTGCTGTTTTTTTGGTGTGCCTGTGTTGTGTGAATGTGTTTCAGAATAGAAATTTTTTTCCCTAGTAAAAAATTTGCTGTTCTGAATGTTCGATATTGTGTGATTTAGATTATTTAGGTTCAATTAAATGGTGTTCGGTGTTTTCGGCTTTTGATGATGTGATATAAACATGGATAGTTAACTAGCTCTTCCATTTTACTTTGCTATCATGCTGATAAACTGTCAGGTGACTACAAGTTAAATGTATCCTGTTATTGTGTATTGTAAATGCCAATAGACATAACTAATGTTTGCCTAACATAACAGTAATGCTATGCAAAATGCAATACATATCTGCCTGCAATACTGTACATTACACAGTTATTGGCACAATATACCACAATGCAAATCATAATTGCACAGTAGGCCCACCTTCATAGGTTCATAGGTTCATAGGTTGGTACTAGGCTATCAGCCCTAGGGCCTATACAAGCCTATGCATAACAATTCCCTGGCTATTTCTTCCCACACTATTTACTTCACTGGACCCCTGTCTAGCAGGGCGACTGATGCGATCCCCGGGCTGAATTTCCTTTCTCCCATCCAGTCATCGAGGTTCCTTTTGAAGAGAGCCAAAGAGGCACTCTGCTTGACATGTATGGGCAAACTATTCCAGAGTCTGGGGAGTCTCTGGGTCAGGAACCTATCCCTCCAGCATATTTTGTTTATTGTGATGACAAGGTTTAGATCCCTGGAGTGTGTGGCTCTGAGGGCTTGGGATTTTTTTAAGTGTAGTATGTCCAACAGCTCTGGGTTTGACATGGCCTTGTATGTTAAGCAGAGATCACCTCTGAGTAGACGGTATGCAACAGAGTATAGCTGGAGTTATTTAAGGCGGTCAGAGTAGGGCATCTGCTTTAGGCCTGTGATTCTTTTAGTGAGGTATTTCTGCGGCCTTTCCAGTTGTTGGAGATGTCTTGAGTGGTACATACCAAACGGGGCATTGTATTCTATAATGGGTCTAATGAGGGATGAGTACAGTGGGACAATGACCTCTTTTTTCTGGATAAAAAGCCCTTAGTGATGAGGTGTGCCACATAGAAGGATTTCCTGACTGTTGTGGTGATGTGGTTATCGAAGGTGAGACCACTGTCCACCTGTGTCCCTAAGTCTCTTATCACACTTTCAGTGTTTAGTGTACTGCCACCTATATGGTAATTCATGGATACATGTTTTTTCCCAAAGGGGATAACTATACTTTTCTTGGCATTGAGCTTGAGCCCATGGTTCTGGCACCAAGCATCTGTTTCTGTAAGGCCCTTTTGTAGAGTATCCACATCATTTGGGGATTCAATAATGGCTCCCAGTTTGCAGTCATCTGCGAACTTTGTTAGCCACAGTCCCTTAGTGTTGGCCTGTACTTCAGATAAGTAGATGCCAAACAAGAGCCATCCCAGGACTGAAACCTGAGGTACTCTACTTGTCACTTGTCACTTGTCTGGAGCTGGATTTGGAGTCAGCTACTTTTACAGTGTGGGTTCTATCAGTAAGCCAGTTAGCAACCCATTGGATGACTGAGGGATTAATGCCCAGCTTAGTAAGTTTATCTACGATTCCAGAGTGGGGGATGGTGTCAAAGGCCTTGGTAAGGTCTAGATAGGCTGTTTGGAACAACTTACCCTTGTCCATGGCTCTGGAGACTGATTTGAAGCAGTCAATCAGGTTCTGGAGACAAGATCAGCCCTTCACGAACCCAAACTGGGTGGGGTCCAGTGTTTGAAGGTTGCCAATATCTTTGCTTATAAGTTCTATGATAATACGCTCCATGGCCTTGCAGATAAGGCTCGTCAGACTGATGGGATGGTAATTTCTAGGATCCAAGGTGTATCCCTCCATGTGGAGTGGGATAACTGTAGCTCTGTGCCACTCAGTGGGCATGAAACCTGAGGTGAGGCTATGATTAAACATGACGTTTAGGTGAGGTGCCAGTTCATATTGTAGTTCATGTAGTACACAGCCTGGGATGTCATCTTGTCCCATGGATGCTGTATTCTTAGGTTTGGAGAGTGCATTTTTTACCTATGTGACCGTTATTACCGGAATTTGGCAATCTTCCGGTATTGAGATGGGCCATTTCGGGGGTGAGAGGGGGTGAAGCTGGCACTGAATTGATCTGACAGGATATTGGCAATATTCTTGGGATCAGTATATTTAATGCCATTCTGTTTTAGCTCAGAGCAGATTTGAGCATTGCCATTTAGATTCTTGACATAGTTATAGAATGACTTGTGGTTGTCTTTGGAATCTTTGGCAATTTTATTTTCGTAACTAGCTTTGGAGGATTTTATGAGGGATCTCAGTTTCTTACTGAGGTTGGTAAGGGAGTTTTTTGCATCCTGGGATTTTCCTCTTTTCTGCAACAGTTTCTTCCTTTTGTTGTAAAGTTTGTTTATGGCAGGGGACCACCAGATTAGCTTCTTATTTTTGGATGAGAGCATCTTGGTTCTGTTTGGGATGGCACGATTCATGCATGAGTGGATGTGCTCATACAGTGCCTTAGTGTAGGATTCAGCAGTTGAACTTTCAGTTCCCGTCTGCATGGGTGTCATGAAGTTTGTCACTTCTGACTTGAGTAGCATGAAGTTGGCTTTGGAGAAGTTGTTTATGGAGGTTTCCTTACAGGGGGGTGGGGGTGGGATGTGGATGTTAAGGGTGATTAGCTTATGGTCAGACCTGACTAACGAGGGGGTGACCATAGGTGTGGAGCATCAATATCCCATGTTGGTAATGACCAGGTCTAGGATATTGTGGCCCCTGGTGGGACTATGGATTAGTTGATCCAGGGCATTGAAATTTATGAAATCCAAGAACCGTTGGGCAAAGGTGTTGGTACATGAGTAGTTTTCCCAGTTAATGGCAGGGTAGTTAAAATCATCCAGTATTAGGGTGTTTGGTTCTATCTTAATATTTTCCAGTATGTTTAGAAAGGTGTAGTGAGAATCTTGAGGTATGGTGGGGGAACTGTAGCAAGCTACAGTTTGGATTGCAGTCTTACCTAGTGTTAGTTGCACCTGGAGAATTTCAGACGCATTGTGTTGGGCAACTAGCCTGGTGGTGTGAATATCCTTGGTGAATATTGACACTCCTCCACCTTTAGTGTTTCGGTCTTGGTTTGATGGCCAAAAAGTGTGGTAAGAGTTGTAGCCTGGTATTGTAGGGGTGCTCTCTGGAGCCTTGAACCAGGTCTCAGTTACTGCAAAGATATCGATGTTCTCCATTTTTAGGAGTGCTTCAAGAGAGTGCATTTTGAGGTTTAGACTTCTAGCATTGAGTAGCATTACCTTCAGATTTTGCATGCTTGTACCTGTTACGGTGGTGGTTTTGTCCTTTGAACTTTGCCTAAAAAAGGCACTATGGGGTGGCAAGAGCCTTAGCCAGTAACCTGGATCCCAGGGGTGACAGGTGCAGACCATCTCTGGCACAGCATCGTGGTCTGTCGATCATGTCGTCCCAGGCAGACAGATACTGGATCCCCTTTGAATGACACCAGAAGCTTAGTCAATTGTTGAAGTCAATTATTTTGTCCTTATTTTGTAGTATCATTCTGGGCAAAGGAAGGATGCTACTCAGGGCTAGGGTCATACCTGCCTGGACCACATAATCCAAGAGGTCTTCCATGTCTCTTTTCATGTAGTCCAGGGAGGTATGTCTCAAGTCATTCACTCCAACATGGACAATGACAGAGTCATATTTGTACTTGTTGTGGAGTGACTTGAGTGCATGCGTGATGTGGTGGATCCTGTCACCCGACAGGCAGCTGACTATAATTTTCTCCTTGTTCAACCTGGTGAGTAGGACATCAGTGTGCCGGACTATAAAGTCACCTATGACTAAAATGTTAGGTACGTTGTCTTGCCTTAGGGGCTGTTGCTGGGTGGCACACTGGTGTTGTGAACTATGTGACACTTTGGTTGTGACTGGTGTTTGTTTGCGTTTCAGCTTCAGAGGTCCTTGTTGCTTGGGCTGGTTACAATTAAGGGCCCCTGCATATGTGGATTTAGTGTTGCTATATGTGGGTGTTGGTGGTGTGGGTTTAGAAGGGCTATGTGTTGCTTGAGGTGTAGTGTGGATGTTAACCTTCTCCTCTTGACTGTCTAGCACAACCTTGGGTGGAGAGAGCTTTGCTTCCATTTTGGCTATGTAAGTGCATCTTTCACAGGTTGTAGTGTTGGATGGTAGGAGGAGAGGGTTGTCTGTGTACATGAGGCAATTGATGCATTGCCCCAGTATGCCCAGATTTACCAGGTGGACAGGAGAAATCACTGGTAGCTGACCCTTGGACATGCCAGGTTTGGTGCTTTTTTTTTTTTTTTTTTTGTAAAGTACAGGAGCTGTTTTCCCTTAACTTAGCAAGGTACTTTGCAATTATAGGCTGTTTAGTACCTACTATTAATTTCTCCTTATTAACAAGGAGAGTTGAGTGCTTGTATCAGTTTAAGGCTTCCTAGTGCTTTCCAGCAGATACTATAGCAAGTACTTAGCCACAGGGATGCTTAAAGGTAAGATGAAAAAAATGCACACTGCAGTGTGCACTAGAGAAGTTAGATGTGAAAGTAGGTAACTTAAGTTTTACCTGCTTAAAAAGTTAAGGTTTAGTGGAGAGTTACTATTTAAAAAAAAAAAGATGGATTGAAAGTGGTGGTCACTTTTGTATTCTGGTACTATGGAATACAGTAGGATGGCCAATAAATTTAAATAGTTGAAGGGGAGGGATTTCAAAAATGCTGATTTTGTGATTACTCAGTAATACACCCATACATATGCCTACTGTTACAATATATCAACATATACTATTCCCTGTTATAGCACATGCTTGTTGGACCAACCCTGCCACTGACAGCAGCTGGAGAGGAATTGCTGGGTTCAAAGTCCTTATATAGCATCCCTTGTGGTGTATGAGGTGTTTGCCTTGAGACGTACAGCAGTACACACATAAATACTACAAGCATTACTATGCTCAACAATACATCACTACAAGATAACTGTTTCCACTATGTGCATTGCGTACACTTAAATTATTACAGAACAGGTACTAGATACACAGACATACTGACTGTTCTACATATCTTATTAGTAACCTAAGGTGTCGTTGACTGTTATTTCAATCTTTTTCAGTTTGTGTTTCAATCTTCTTTGTACTGTTCTGCTGGTATATACAGATGGTTTGAATGTGTGACAAGCCATCCTTTTATAGTTAAATATTGGTAATATGTGCTATCCAGACCAACAATTGGTGTTCCAAAGTAGTTAATTACATGCACATCAGCTGTGCAGCTACTCCATTAGCCAATACCATGGCAACAGTGGTGTATAATTGAGTACTCCACTTGGGCGTTGTCCCTTTGCCTTACTTTTGAGGAAGATGGCCTGGATGTGTTGTTTGTGATGTATTGCAACAGCTATATAGAGACACACAGAGATATATTAGCTTCGTGACTCCCGTGGATTGCGTGTAATGGCTAGAAGATGTTCTACATGTGAGTACAGCTGTTTTATTTCAGAACATTGCTACTTATGCAGGGTTTGTTTGTACCTGATACTTCTGCAGATGTTCCAGTCTGGCAAGGATGTTTGAGCAGCTCAAGGCTGTATGGCTATGCATAAAATGTTAGATGGTTTACAGTGTGCTCACCAGACATATTTGGTTTGATGTACATGTGTATCATACTGTGCTGTTAATCAGTAATTGGTAACACTTCCTGGTGTACACACAACCCTCTGAAATGGGATTAGTGCAAACAAACCCTGTAACATCAGCAGCTGTTCCGTTGTATAACAGCAACTACTTCACATAGTGTCATGTTAGTGTCTCTTACAAGGTATGTTAAGGCTTCTGCAGATGTTGTACAGTGAGTGAATGATTTTTGATGTTATTACAGTATGTACTGTAATTGTTTTGGGTGTGGGGGAGATGTTGGTGGGTGTACATAGCAGATGCAGGTGTGTAGGAACTGTTTTTATACGTATTTGATATGTGTGTGAGGGTTCCTTCCCTATTTGATCACCTATCCTTTAGTGGACTAATACTATGGTAATTGCAGGCTGATTCATTAAGGCACTGTTAATTGGTTCCTGTATAGCATACAGGTGATGTTAGTCTTTCAATCCTTTCGGCAATACATCAGAATGTAATAAAGTGTTGCTACATGAAAGCTGTCTGTGTATTTTTGTCATAGGTATTTGCAGTCATTGGAGTTGTGTTGGTGATTGACCCTCTTTGGCTAGGGTTGCCACCTTTACAAATGGCCATAGTGGGAAATTTTCAGGATACATATCAGATTTTACAAGCCGACACAAACCCATGGTCAGTACAAAGGTTAGAATTTTACTTTTTTGCCTAAATAACAGCTTATTCTTGTAGCAGTTTAGTTGCTTATCCTGTTTCTTGTAACATGTAGGTATTTTAGATACAGAAATAACTATTTTATGCAACTATTATATAAAATATGGGACATTACGATGTCCTACAATCTCAGGACATTTGCCATTTTTAATATTTTTGGTCAGGACACAACCGCCCAAAGGGGGACTGTCCCTCGCAAAGTGTGACAGGTGGTAACCCTATCATTGGCTCATGTCCATAGCACATATTTGTAATAGTGTATAGGCATATACTCTACATATCCTTTGTTCATAACGTTTGGTCGTGGCGGAATGTGTGATTGCTATGGTCCATGTGATACTCATATATAAACACTTCAACTGCTGTATATGGGATACCTATGGAATCCTGAATGCACACAATTCTGACGCCCACAGTACTGGGCCAAGACTCCCAAACCCTACATTACCGAACACTCAAACTCGCGACAGTCAAACTCGCGAAAGTAACACAAACACAGAACACACATATGCACCCACAGACACACTGCTACCCACCACATCCAAATAAACCATCCCACACTACGTATGGGCAGGTGGGCAAGCCCCCCTACACCTCCATGTGGGTGGCTGTGCCCCCCACACACCCCTACTTTAATATTCTTCCTCCGACATTGCACAAACAGACACACAAAGCAAACCCTAACCCACACATTACATTCCCACAGAAACATACACCACACTCAGAACACACACTTACACAAACTACAACCCTCAGAAACACACTTACACACAGTAATCTACCTGAACCGCAACACCAGAAGCACTAACTAAATGTCCCTTAACATCGGGATTTTAAAACTCATGCTTCTGGTGTTTTGGTACTGTGGTCATTCGGTGTTTAAGCCTCGTGATTATGAGTGTCGGTATGTCAAGCATTCGGTATTTGGTAGGTATCCCATTTATATTTACCTTCATGGTTGTGTAGATATTGTTAACCTATCTATATATCTACGTATGTATATATATCCCTATATTTCGACATATATCTCTCTCTCCCTCTCTCTCTCTCTCTCTCTCTATATATATATATTGATATATGTATATATATATATATATATATATATATATATATATATATATATATATATATATATATATATATATATATAGCATATGCCTTTCATTGGGTACATGGTGGTTTGTCCTATTTCCACACAATCCTCCCTTTTGTGTTTTAACCTGTCAGAATACACAGCTGCTGTTGATACATCTCAGGTAGCTTAGTGGTAGATTATTGTGAAGATTGTGTACATGGTTGTGTGTTCTAATCCTGGCAGTGTTCATTTTACCTCTCAGAGCCATCACTGGTAGTGCAAGGGTGATTAACGTACATTTCAATGGTTGTGGGCGGCTTTGCCTGTGATCTGAGTGATGTTCAGCAAAGGTTAAACCTGTGTCACGCTTAGCCGTGTAGCCATGTTTAAGCGCTGCTTACCGGCACTTACCGGCGCAATAACCTGCTAACGTCTGCTTACAAGTGCTTTAATAACCTGCATCCAACATCTCTTATTCGGAACCTCAAAATGATGCAACAGCCCTTGCAGGTCTTGAAACCAGGACCATGAACACCACAGTCACTGGCTTTACCACTGAGACATCTGAGATATGTACAACTTTTATGGTGTTTAGTATGTACAGTGTACTACAGCCGTTCCTCACTACTGCAAACAAATGTGTAAGTCAGTTGGTGTAAATATGTATGATACCTGTTAATGTTCATATGTTTGTTGAAGTCAGTTTGTAATGTGACCTGACAGGGTGTATTATGGATGAGAATGGTTCTTGTTTTGTGTCCTTTCTACATTGTGCTCATACTCCATGTATACCTCTTCAGTTCACGTAATGAACATCCAACACAGGCCATCCTTGATGCATATTCCATTAGACAGCGGTCCTCCCCTACACCAATCTCCACATACACAGCAACCATTGCTTCTATGGGGAATTAGGTTTATATTAATAGTTATAATAACACAGCTGCATGTGTTTTGCGTACACTTCTATCCATTTGGAATGCTTCTGTGTCACAAAGTGTGTTCATAGATGTTTATATATATATATATATATATATATATATATATATATATATATATATATATATATATATATATATATATATATATTTATATAGATAGATACATATAGATAGATAGATATATATATGGCTATAAATGTTACTGTATAAATATATATATATATATATATATATATATATATATATATATATATATATATATATGGTTCTACCTCACATAAACGAAACACCAAAACACTGACAATGCAATCACCAAAACCACATAACCGACAGTACAAAAACACGAAATTCCACATGCCCGACAACGAAATAACCGACGGTACACAAGCACGAAACCTCATACACTTCACACACCACAATCAACAAACAAAACACATTCCCCATCCCAAAACCACATACACAACACAAGCACACCAAAATCCCTACAAACCCACACTAAACCTCACATACACAACTACCTACAACCCTAACCCAAACCCTAACCCTAAGGTCCGTCACTACCAAGACACTTACCTGACCCGCTCCCTAACCCTAACTCACTTATCCGCCCTAAGCCAAACACGATCACTACCGCACACTTACCTGACCTGCTCCCTAACCCTAACTCACTTAACCCACCCCTATCCACACTTACCTTACTCGCACCCTAACGTCCGTCACTACCGCATACTTACACAGCCTTTTCCCATTTCGGCATCCTCGGCGTCGGTGCTTTCATCCGTCGGGTCGTTCTTCTGCTTGTCGATCTTCTAGGTCCCGTCACGTCGGTCTTCTGCGCTGTCGATCTTCTGTGGCTCACGATTTCCGTGTCGTTGTTCCGGCGTGTCGTTGAAGTGAGGTAGAACCATATATATATATATATATATATATATATATATATATATATATATATATATATATATATACACATATTTCTGTGTGCACACAGTGACATGCATATATATATATATATATATATATATATATATATATATATATATATATATATATAGATAGATAGATATATTTAGTATTAATTTGTAACACTTCTACATATGTAGACTTGTATATCTTGATTCACACATTACAGTACATTACAATGTACTGTACATATGTACACAAAGTGACTGTCCCATTTGTGGTCTGTACTGTGAAATGCCTGTAGTATAACGTGTAGTCTAATGCCCATTTACCATATATACAGGTTAGGTGGTTTAGTGTTAGGTCCCATGACTATGGTGTGCATGGTCCAGGGTTCAACACCTGATGTATTAGACATGTTTTACTACAGAATAAGGCTAATCTAAGTAGTTGTACACAGGTTTAAAGGTGTTTGTGCAATATTATACCAGCAGTTGTACACAGTTAAACAAACTTTACATCTTACAACCTGTGCACGCAAATATGGCCACTTCTGCTAACTACTCAGGATATATACATTTCAGTGACGTAACATCTCACTATGTGCTTACATAACATTACATTGTCTGTTAATTGTACTCTCCAGCACACATGGGTTTATGTGTGTTCCAAATGTTTATTATTCTGAGGAATACTACCTATATATGCAAGCTGTGGTTAAGGTATACTATGTAGCATGTAAAACATCTCTGACTTTATTGGGATTTGAACCACGAATGCACAGATATCATGCAAATGCTGTAGCCATTACACTATTGACATTAACATTCCTTCTACCTATTTCCTATGTCCATAAATCCTATGTGTAAGCTTGGCTACACAACAGGTGGAGCCACCCACACCCAGTGAGCTTCTCGAAATACCAAAATAACACATGAATTGAGAGACTATACATTAACATCCTAACTACATTTGGCATAGACTCTCACTGTCACACTTCAGGGGAAACCTTGGTGTGTGACTGGACAACAGTATATACATCCCTGGAATTATGTGTCCCAGAAACATACAGCCAGGGTGTAGGGGAGCCACTCCAGTTTTATAGCTGCAAGACCTGTTGGGGATATTGAATGCTGTTGGTTTATCATGTTAACATGCCTTTTTGAAATCACTATGTGCCCCTATCACCCTACAGCACCCCATTCTTCAACAGCTTCCAGCAACTCTGCCTGGAATCACTTCATTGGCTATGCTTGACAGAGGCTCAGTTACTTCATCAATGGTGCAGATAACACCACCACACTGTAGCTATGCTTCTAAATGCCCTTGGGCAGATAGCCTACGACCTATCTGTGAACCTCTACAGTGCATTCCATCTCCAACATCATATGTGATTATACAGAGTTTTCTGATCACAATATACAGTGTAAATCATCATGTAGTCAGACAACAGTTAAGTACAGCAATAGCATACAGACTACTGATACATAATCACTCCAAAAGCCAATCTTGGAAGCTAGTGAACTTGTATAGGTTTCAGGCTTTGTATTGCTTACCAGTAGGTTAACTACAGGAAAGATGTGACACAAGCACAGATGGGAAACATGCCTGCAACAATGCTATACTAACTTGCATGTGTCAGCCTAAGGCTTTTGAATGCTGGGCAAGGCTATTGGCACCCCCATGGTTCCATTTTTAGGCAGGTCTCAGAGGTGAATCTCACCTCCATGAACTGCACAATAGCGGAATCAATGAGGGTTAGGCTACTCAACAGCAGGGGTAGTACTCACAATATGCATGCACTCACAGCACCCCTCAGTATGGACAACATCTACATCTGTTCTGTGAATGGGACCTTTATGAGGCTCCTGTGAACACACTGGCACTACCAGACTGCAACCCATAACACACATTTCAGCCACTGAACATGGACTGGCACAGACATGGTGGGGGTGTATCCATATTCATCAGGATATCTACACCTCCACGTTAGTGGGGCAGCATGATACCTCTGTGATTATCCATGTGCAGCTAACATCAGCCATGACTGCAATGCAAACTGTGAGCTGCTACAGATAACCCTCCATGACCCAGGAGCACCACTACAACTATCTGGGGACAGTGATAAACATGACAGTCCTACCAGACACCCTGTTATTGGTCAATTTCGGCTACCCTACACTTAACTGGATAACCTACTGGAATATTCACTTCCAGGCCATGCACTTCCTGGGATTCATCACCTCATATGGCCTGTATCAGTTGGTAGATGGACTACCGAGAGGTGAAAACATACTAGAAGTGGTAATCACTGACATGTGCAACAGGTGCACTACAGCAGAGGTAAAACAGTCACTGTTTAGATCTGACCATGAACTATTCACTGATGATTTCCACTCCCAACCATCTCTCCCACTCAAGGAACACACAGTGAATACCTTTCCTACAGCTGAAGTCACAGTACTGACAGAGGTGGGAGGGTTCACAGCCCCCATGCTTAGCGATGACACCGCTCAAGATAGAGACAGCATTACAAATGCACTCAATAAGCACCTACAAAGATGTATGGGTCATGCCATCAATGGTAAACCAGGACTCACTACTCCTACACAAGGACACCAGTCTGCTGAACCCCTACATTATACAGGCTATACAGCGGAAGTAGGACAGTAGTCCAGAACAACAGCAAATCCCAAGACATGTAGACATCCGTGACCAGTATTAGCAAGATACTTATGTTACTCATGTAATCATCCAAGGCTAACATCCTCAGGTAAATAGGCATGGATTTGGAATATGACCACAAAGGCTTCTTTGACTATGTCAAGGATATAAGCAGTAACACACAGATTTGCACTGTGCTGGTACAATATTGCACTGAATATACTGACTCTACTGATATCACCAACACACTTGATGATACAGTCGGAGCAAGCTTCACCCCCTACAGGTCCCACAATGATACCCAAAATGTACAGTATCACAGACATCTGAGTCATACAGGTGGTAATGGCCCTTTCAAATGGCATGACAGAACATCAATGGAGGCAGATGATGTCCCAGACTGCATCCTGTAGACACTGCAAGACAAAGTGACCCCTTGCCTAATATAGCAATTCAACATCAGCCTCTACACAGGCTACATGGCCATTCAATGGCCCATGGCAACAGCTTTTCCACTCCACCAAGGTGGTGACACAACTGACCATGATAACTACCACCCCATAAGCCTGAGTAGCCTGATCTGCATGGCTATGGAGCGCATCCTCATGGCACTCATTAACATAGACAATGGTAACCTCCAAACACTTGACCCAACCCAGGTCAGCTTGATTGACTGCAGATCATGCCTACTGAACCTGTTTGACATCTTACAGTCACCTAGACTTTAGGTGTGGGGTGTGATAGTTCACACATAATACCTGGACTTCAGCAAGGGTTTTGACACCATTCCCCACTCAGGTATTATTTCTATTCTCTCCAGCCAGTACATACACCCATACATCACAAGTTGGTTTGCTAACAGGCTTACACACAGAACCCACATGGTAAGCCTAGCAGCCTCCAGGTCCAACTCGTGACCAGTCACAACTGGTGTCCCACAGGACTCAGTCCTGGGACCCCTACTGTTTGCCATATACTTCTCAGAGGTAGGGGCTAATACAGGTGGACTACAGCAGACCATGCTTGGTGATAACTGCAGACTGGGAGCCATAACTGACAGTCCAGCTGTCACAGACATCCTTCAAGGGGCCTCACATAGACCAACACAGGGTGTCAGAGTCATGGCCTCCAGCTAAAGGCCACATACTGCATGGTCATTCCATTTTGGGAAACTGCACACACACATATTAACACACGAGTGGCAGACACTATAATTCAGATGATGTAATGAGTATGTGGGGACTACATTAGATAGTGATCTCTCCTTTGACAATCATATCTGCAAAGTAGTTAGGACATCCGTCTATGTAGGCCATCTGGTTACTTAAGGGTTTGCATCCAAACAGACTGAGGTTATTGTGCCCCTTTACTCATCACTCATCAATCCCATTATCGAGTATGATAACCCATTTTGGATGTACCTCAGAAGACACATCCCACAGCTGGAAGGGTGACGGACGTACCTCACCAAGAGGGATAATGCCATCAGACATGTGTCCTATGCTTCCAGACTGCATAATCTCTTGCATTACTCAGTGGTATCTTGTTTACTCAGAGATGATATTTGCTGGCCAACAAAGCCATGTCCAAGTCAGGCTTAATGGATATGCTCCACCTATGGGAATCCATGTCACAGTGAGCCACACACTGTAATCCCACCTTGCCACAACCATAACTGTAAGATGCTGGAGTGACAGATTCCTGTCACGGGTACTCCCCATGCTTTGGAACTACATCCATGATTACATTATATGGAGCCCCTCACTAACTCTCCAGGGAATCCTTGCAGAATGGGTGGAGAACAGTGGTTACACCCGAGGGATCCCACAATTGGCTTTGCTCCACAGAGGGACTGTTAGTTAATCAATGGGGTGGCGACAGCAGACACATTTTAGCTAAGCTTATGAATGGCCTCGGGTAGCTAGGCATGTATCTACCTATGTACCTCAACACATGCTGATAGCTTAATTTACTGTTCAAGTATTGACTTACTTTGTGCCAATGGCAGTTGTGTGTACAATAGTTGAGGGCTGCCTATGTAGGATACACACAGTTGACCACCTATACATGACAATTTACAGGTGGTCGTGTGTGTGCCATCCATGATTACTGTGTGTGCAGGTGGAGAAGGGTGTCAGTCTGTAGGTGCCTACACTATCAGTGTGTGTGCTATACGTTCCATCTTTGCCAAGGCATGGGCATACTGGGCATGCCTCTGTCTGCTTACTGAGGCTGGCAATTGTGTTCATGGTCTGAGTCCCTCTGTGCCTGTGGGGCCCTTGGCAATGGTGGTGGGCTGTGAGGGTCTTCACCATTTTGTCCAGGCTGCAGCTGTTTCCACAAGATCATATTGCGTAGTATGCCACATACTATGAAGATGTGGGCGCACATGCCTGGAGAGTACTGCAAGGCTCCACCAGATATGTCTTCAGAAACAGAAACACCACGAAATTCAAAGGAAGACACAGAAGTAGCTAACATCCATCTTTATTCTTTCCATCCTGGTACCTCAGCTGTTCGCCTTCAATGGGACATACTTTAACATTTTCAGTGTTCTTTTATATATGCATTAATTGATTAATTAAGCATAATTTGATTAATTAAACATCATTATGTCAAACATTTAACTCTTTCACCACTGAAACATATTCCAAGGAAAGAAACATTTCCATTATTTAACTATTTAAAGCTCATTTTTCCTCTTTTTCTTAAATTACAAAAAATTCTAAATATTAATTACAAAATATAAATATAAATAAACTAAACACTCCAAATTTAATTAATTAATAAATTTCATTAATACAATAAATTCTTATCATTTAGGCATGTGTATAAATGTAACAACCTGTTGATCACTTTAACTTATCAGTATTACAAAACTTCATTTTTAACATATATTACGTCAACAAATATAAGTTAAATTTCATTTACACTCTTTAAATTTCCAAATTCATTCCCTTAGGGAATAAAGTATGATACTCAATAATCATCCTCTGTTCTAACTTACTTAGGGCTGCTTTATAATTTCCTTTACTAAAATGGGGCCTGGCTAGAGCACTAAACTTAAAACTATCATTCTCACCATTATGTGTGCTACAAAAATGTGCAGCTACGGGGCTCTCTAGATTACCCCTCCTTATGTCACCCAAATGTTCCAAGATACGAATCTTAATTTGTCTAGTGGTTTGCCCAATATACCATTTTGCTGGAACACAATCACAACCTAAGATGTATACAACACCTGTTGACCTACAATCAAACCTTTCAAAGGCAGTGTACTTCTTTCCATTTATTTTCACCCCATGCATATTTTTAATTTTATTACAGACGGAACATTTCCCACAGCTATATTTTTCCACCAGATATGTCCAAGCAATGGAACTGTGATTTCAGCATCCCAAACACATGCTCTGTGATGATTCTGGTTTCTGCGTGTGCCTCATTATCATGTTCTTTCATGGATGTGTATGTATTTCTGATGGGAGTCATCATCCACAGTTCCAGTGCATAGCCAGCATCCCCCTCCAGGTGGCCATATGGGATGTCCCCCCTGGCAAATACCTGATACAACTGTGAGGCATGCCAGATGTGGGAGTTGTGATAGCTTCTAGGGCTGCCAGCAGACACATCCATGATAATGCCCTGGGCATTGCACATGACCTGGCAGTTGATAGAGGGGTATCCCTTGTGGTTTATGTAGTGCCTACCCTGCTCAGCAGGTAGTGACTTGATGTGTAGGTGCGTGCAGTCTATTGCACCCAGTACCTCTGGGTAGTCTGCCACATGGTGGAAGAGACGCATATTGCTGGCCAACTCCTCCTGCATTCAGAGGAAGTATATGTGCTCATTGGCATGTGGTAACATGGCATACAGGAGCTGGTTGAGTACCCTGGATGCTGATGCCTGTGAGATCCCCATGATATCCCCAGCTGGCCTTTGAAAGGTACCTGTGGCTTATATTCTCAAGCTTACACATACCTTCGTGTCCACTGGAATGGGTTCCCCTCTGTTATTTCTGGCTCTAAGGCATGGACGGCACAGCTCAACAAGTTGCTGTATGGTGTCCCTGTCCACTCTGTAACGCTGTACTATCTCCAGATCATGTAGCCCCTGGCAGGTTACCCTGGGTCTGAACACTCTTCTCCTCCTCCGGGGCCTGAGATAGTTGTCAGCATCATCTTCCATACCACCTTCAGTCTCCAATACATGCTGGTGAATTAAAGTTATGGCAACCCCTAACATGTACATATTAAAAGTTCCCTGTCTGTATACACCAATGGTGCAGAGTGTCTGGGAATACACAAGTGTGTGAGTGAGGTACTTCCACACTTTATATTATTGTGCTATGGATGCTGCTGGTGTAATTGGGTGTGTATGTGCAATTCCTGCTGCAGGGTATCTTAATTATGGGTTTTACAGCAGGTACTGCTATTGTGGGACTTTGGTGTTGAATTACGCTTGGCTGCCATGATTTATCTAATGCCCTTTGCTTCACTTTTCAACCTGATTCCCCTCCCATTGTCAGGCATGCATCCAGCTGCCGGCTTTCTTGTTTTGTACTTTCCCATCCCAGGATTGCGTAGTGAAATGTGTTATGGAGCTGATCTACTGGAAGTTTGCTTTGTTCTGCTGTGACAGTTTTCTTTTCATTGCAGTACGGCACCTACCCTGTCCTGTTCTGCAGGTAGCTGCTAGCAGCCTTGTTAGCTGTTGTCAATGGCCCACTGTAGGTTCCTAGGTGTTAATTACTCATTTGTACTCCAATTACAGTGCTGCAGCATTTCCTTATTTTCTTCCCATATCCTTCCTGTTTCAGCTGTGGTGCGCGCTACGCACAGACGTTTACCGGGTATCAAGAGTGTTTTCATCCACGTTCACATGCACATCCGGTTACCTTATGTGCTCTCAGCTAAGCAAAGCTATGGCTACTTCAGCACACCCCTATCCTGCGGCTTTGCTTAGCAACAGGCAAACTGGATTATCAATGCTCCAATGTGCTTACAGCTAAGGTGGCGTACCCCTCTCTTGATGTCATCTTTATCTCCAGGCCACACCTTGGTGTTATACTGCTATGCTGTGAGGTACATCCTTACGCCAGCGGGAATTTTGTGATTCAGTATTACTTGCCTCATTTGCATGGCATTGACTACTAATTCCTAGTTACCATGCAGAACACTGTCACAGCCCCTTGTCCGCACATGAGGCTCTGTGGGAATCATGGAGAACCTTTTCCGGTAGAAACCAAGGGATGAGTAGAGTTTCATATACAAGCTACAGGGATTTTTTAGAGACCCACAGGAGCACAGTAGGGATGTCACAGGCCCCTGCCTCAAGAATTCTCTACCAGTTCCTCACTGCAATGCTGCAACATATGGAGGAATATATCTGATTTCCATGCACCTCAGAGGAGTAGCTAAGACCATACAAAATTTCTATGTCATAGTTCATTTTCCTAAGGTTCTGGTGGCCATAGACTTCTCCCACATTAGAATAAAAGTGCCACCTGCTGAACTGAGAAGGAGGCATATCAACAGAAAATTATATCATTCTATCAACTGTCAGGTGTTCTGCAATGCATATGGAATTATCTATAATGTGTGCACAGGTGACCCTGTCAGCATCACATCTCCCACATATTGCACACCTTTGGCCTATACCTAATGTTTTCTAGAAGTGATTTTACACAAACACATCTTTTGATGGATCCAAAATATGCACTTGAACCTCAGCTTATGATTTAGATGAGAAACTTCCACAACCCCACTGAGCAAGGTTACAATAATGCACATGCTAAGAGGAGAAATATCATACAGTGTGTTTGTGGTCTTCTTAAGTCATATTTCTGATGTATAAATATATCTGGCGGTACTTGCATTATGACACCACCATCTAGGCCAAAATAGTAACAGTCTGTGCCATATTACATAACGTCACTCTCAGTAAAAACAAAATGAAAACTCTAGCAAAGCCAGAACTTCCACTGAGTGACCTCCCAAACCTCTTGAATCAGAGGCACATGGGATATATGCAAATGATCCTTATGAACATTGGGTATAAAACAATTGATGTTCATAAGGCATTCAGAATAGTCAATGAACTGAAACACCTGATATTCATAAGGATCATTTGCCTCTAATACAAGAGGTTTGGGAGGTCACTCACTGGAAGTTCTAGCTTTGCTAGAGTTTTCATTTTGTTTTTACTGATTTGTTTTTCAGTGACCTTCTCATTCATTGTTATAGTTTGTTGTCTAGGATATTTTTGCAGTGACCCTAATGATAATGGACATCAGCTGGGTATATCAGCCCTGTGTTTCTAATGCTTAGTCCAATACTCTGCTTGTGCTATGCTGTTGAGGTCATTACAAGGCTGAAATATGCATATCCACAGCTAGTGGGGTTTGGCTTTATTGGTCTGAAATTGTCCAGTAAAATGAATAAAGAAGTCATGGGCATTCAGAATTGCCAGTGAACTAAAACACCTGATGTTCATAAGGATCATTTGTATATACCCCATGTGCCTCTGATACAAGAGATTTTGGAGGTCACTCAGTGGAATTTCTAGCTTTCCTAGGGTTTTCATTTTGTTTTTACTGATTGTTTTTTCAGGGACCTTCTCACTCATTGTTTTAGTTTGTTGTTTGGGATATTTTTGCAGTGACCCTAATGATAATGGACATCAGCTGGGTATAACAGCCCTGTGTTTCTAATTCTTATTCAAATATTTTGCTTGTGCTGTGCTGATGAAGTCATAATAAGGTTGAAATATGCATATCCATAGCTACTGGGGTTTGACTTTATTCGTCTGAAGTTGTCCAGTAAAATGATGAAACAAGTCATGGGCATTCAAAATTGCCAATGAGCTGAAACATCTGATGTTTATAAGGATCATTTGCATATATCCCATGTGCCTCAGATACAAAAGGTTTGGGAGGTCACTCATTGGAATTTTTAGCTTTGCTACAGTTTTCATTTTGTTTTTACTGATTGGTTTTTCAATAATGTCATTCTCAGGAAACAATTATAGCACGGAGATCAAAGACATGGACCAACGTTGCAGCAACACATGTAGGGCCGGCAAACATAGATGAGGAGCCAGATGAGGAATCCACAGCTGGAAATGATCATGGCAAACAGAGAAGTGTACAATATGCTGTGAATTTGGCTAACAGGCAGTGAATAGCTCATAGACTCACCAGTTTAGTAAACAATGAAAAGTCTCAAAACACATACAGTGACAGCTATGCATGCAGACTTACCAGACTTTACTTATCCATGTACTGGCTAGCTATTGTGAGCATCAGACATAGGTTAACACCACACTATAAAATTTTATCAGCAGCAGTAATAAATGTGAGTGAAACAGCTGTAAAGAACATATGAATGGTTACCCTTATGTATGCATGTGCTGTACTTCTGTAAAAGCAAACTGTTGATCAGCTATACAGGAATCTCAGTATTAAACTGTGTAGTGATGTCTGCAACATAGACAAAAGAAAATAACTATGAAGCTATTAAAGGTATAAAATGCATTTCCCCCGCATATATATGCAACCTGTAAATAAAGCCAAAGCAGCTGCATATCAACCAACACTGACAGGGGTAGGGCAATGTCACCATCATTCACAGGTAGGTAATGAAGCTTAGTTATAGAGCACTATAACTACAAAAGAAAAGTAGTTAAGACACTAATGAGAAGTTGTAATCTAATGAAAAAAGTATTGCCCAGAAACATGCTTACCTGCTCACTACTGTGCATCAGACAAATGTAGCCTGTGTCAGATACGCCAGCAGAGACCAGGACAATCTCAGCATCATCTGCACATGGGAAGAGCAAGTGGTAATTCATAAATAATAATACTGTACTACTACTGCTGCTATTACTTCAACTGCTACTACCACTGCTACTACTGCTACTAGTACTACCTTCACTACTGCTACTACTACTAATGCCACCACTACTGCTACTACTACTTCTATTACTATTGCTACTACTACCACTACTACTACTGTTACTACTATTACTACTACAACTACTACTATTGCTACTACTACTGTTACTACTCCTACTATTACTACTACAACTACTGCCACTACTATTACTTCTACTACTACTATTACTGCTACTACCACTGCTATTACCAGTACTGCTACTGTTACTACTACTACTACTACCACTATTACTGCAATTACTACTTCTACCACTACTACTCCTGCTACTAAAAGTAAGATCAGTACAACTACAACTACTACTATTTTTGAACTTACCACAAATAAAGCATATTGAAATCCAGTACATATCTTGATGGAAACAGACATTTCACTAAACAAGCATTAGCTGCTCAGAAGACACAGACAGCCATAAATCACAAAGAAATGTGCAAAGGTCAAAGAACAATCATCATTGGTTGCACAGGATTATGGGAGAGCAAGACTGAAACAAAAGGTGTGTGTGTGTGTGTGTGTGTGTGTGTGTGTGTGTGTGTGTGTGTGTGTGTGTGTGTGTGTGTGTGTGTTTGTGAGAGAGAGAGAGAGAGAGAGAGAGAGAGAGAGAGAGAGAGAGAGAGAGAGAGAGAGAGAGAGAGAGAGAAAGATGAAGATCAAAACAAGTATACACTGGCAGGACTGGTAGATCCAGATGTAAAGTAGTCAATACTGAAGAGTAACTGTGTGTGTGAGAAGTAGAATGAGCAATGTGATGTGTGCAGAGTGTGATCCTGCAGGAACTTACGTCTTTCTGATGTATGAAATCCAAACCAAGAAAATCTAAAGGTGTTACTTTTCAGTGCTAGGAATGTATGCACAGTCACCAAGACATGGTTTAAAGCCATGGAGAGCATGCTAGCAGTGCAAAGCTATAATGCTGTCCACACATTTAGACCAGTGAATACACAGATAGGACTAAAGATCCTGGGGTCTTGATTTACACCAAAAATAAATATACCTCAATGCTGCTCAAACAGGACGATGCTCTTGAACTTCTTCATGATGAAATCACCATAGGCAAAATCCCAAACACTTCCTTGCAAGCTATAGGACTCCCCTCTATGACCCAGGAAATCAGTAACATGCATTTAAGCTTAAAGGAAGCACTCAACATATAACCAAATACCATATTCACGGGCAACTTTAATTACACCACTATTAACTGGCATTCATATTTGACACCAAATATGCAGGCACAGAGATTTCTGGATTTTGTATGCACTTGCTCTCTAGACCAGATTGGCAGTATGCTGACCAGGGGTGCAAACATACTGTATATTGCCCTCACTAATATGGGCGAGTGGTCTGCACACTCCCTAGTGTAATGCCCTTTCTGGTAACGTCAGACCACAAAATGCTCTCCTTTGAAGTAAAAATAAAACTGGGAACTCCAGTGAATCCTGGAATGCCCATAACTACTCTAAGGGTATCTTGCTACAATTTAGTGATTATCTGGCAACATTTCAAGCCCCCCTCCCCATAAACCCTGAGAACACTACAGCCTACATAGAACTGTTCACATAAATCCTGTACAAATATGTTAATATGTGCATAGATGCAGCTGTACCCATCAAGAATAAATACAGTCCTAGAAAAAGGCCACCCTGGCTGAATCACATCAGCAGGTTCTATCACAGAAGAAAGAAAATCATGGCAAAAAAATTAGTAGGTGTAGCACTCACTGTCATCAAATTAAACAAACAACTCAGAGAACAAATAATGTCTACCAAAGCAAAATATGAGGTAAATTTGACCTCCTTGGCAAAAAACAATTGCAAGGCATTCTTTAGCTAAGTCTTGAACCTCAAAGGCAATATACTAATGTGTGCAGAGCTATTTGTTAATGGAACCACCTGTACTGAGCCAAAAAATATAGCAATCCTACTGGCAGACAAATTAAACTCTAGTCCTCCCCAACATCCCCTCAGGAAATACCATCCAACTCCAATACTATCAGGAGGGAACACATTTCCAATGTACTCTCCAGGGCTAAGAATACTGCATTGATGGGCCCAGAGAATATCCCAGGATGTCTTCTAAGTAACATGAAACATGACCTATCAGGTCCTCTGGAATTGCTATTTAACTGCAGTCTCCAAACAGGCTTCATGCCTCATGATAGGAGAACAATAAAGTCATACCTCTGCTCAAAGATATGCCATATACAGACTCTGGAAACTACAGACACATGTCATATGGAAAACCATGGAAGAAATTATCATGAAAATGGTCAATAATGATATAAGAAACCGCCAGGCACTAGACCAACCCAGTTTGGTTTTGTCAAGGGCAGGTCATGCCTACTCAGCCTGGTGGACTTCTTTGAAAAATGTCACCAAAGCAATGGATGAAGGTAAAATGGTTTATATTGCCTACCTTGCCCTGGCCAAGGCATTTGACACAATGCCTCACTCGGGCATTATTGACAAATTCAAGGGATTAGCTATAAACCCTTATGTCACCCAGTGGATAGCCAGCTGAATCACAGACAGGACACAAAAATTAGAGTTGGGAAGTTTCCTCTCTACAAAGAGGCCAGTCACAAGTGGAATCCTTCAGGGACTGGTCATGGCTCCACTCCTATTTTTCATTAACTTCTCTGATGTCAAGCATCTCTGGCTAACTACATTTGCAGATATTTACAAATTATGAACAGTCATAGAATCCCCCAGCAACATAAATGTTCTCCAGAAAGGTCTGACATCAACAAATAACTTGGATCAGAGACATACACTAAAACTAAATGTCAAGAAATGCATAATAGAACCGTTCAGGAAGTCATTCACCACTGGTAACTATTATATTGACAACACATCTCTAAGAGATAACCCAGTAGTCGGGACTTGGGGACGTATATAGACAGTAATCTAGCCTTTCACCATAATGTGTCTACAGTAGTGATGAAAACATTCTACATTGTGCACCTTACAAAAAAAAGGTATGGCATCTTGGTCTGAGGATGTCATTGTTCCACTGTATTCAGCATTCATCAGACCTATCACTGAGTACAATGCCCCTATGGTATGTACCTAACCAGGCACATCCACCATCTGGAATGTTAACAGTGGATCCTCACTAAAATAATACAGAGGATAAGTAACATGGTCTGTGCAGACCACCTCAAGACCCAATCCCTGAATATTGGCTCCTAGAGGCTGTTGAAGGAAGATCTATGCCTGGCATACAGAGCATTGTCAGTTCCCACCATTATGGATCTCCTGCATATCTGCAAAATAAATAGCACCAGAATTAGCCTTGCTAAAGACTAAAACCTTGCCTGTGATATAAATAGGGCCTGCTGGCGAGACAGGCATATATCCCAGAGGCTACCCTTTCTCTGGAATGGGCTCCCCATTCATGTAAATCAGAGTTCCTCCCTAACCCAATACAAGTATAACTTGGACAATTCAAGGGAAAACAGGTAATTCATCCCTTGTTTGAAACCTATGTCTCTAATGGATACAGACAACCTGCAAATGATTACTCTTCCTGCCCTTGCATGTACATGTTTCATCTCTCAAACCTCTGCTTAGACTTATTAAGAAACCAGAACTTGTCAGAGATATGGAATGCATGGCTACACTTAAAAAGGTCCTTGTGGTCGACACACTTATGAACCTATGAACTATTATTCTCATGACACGTCCCATATTTTACATGTAATTTCATCTCATCTGTTAGTTATACATCTGTGCCAATGCACTGCAGCATAATCTTCAGTATAATGATGTTCAAAGTGACAATTCTGCTTCTGTGACAGGCCATTGTGTTTTTCTCCACATACTTATTTGGGATGTATTAACTATCTCACTTCCTACACTCTACAATATGCAAGTTGCTGTCAAAGCTCTCATTATTGTTTCAGCTATCAGTACTTATCTGGGTATTATATTCATTGGTCTTCATTATTTCTCCCAATATGATTTATATAAGTAGTTTCCCATTACTCCTGCATTGTTACTTCATTACATATAAGACATGGACATTTTTACAATTGTGTTACCTGCATGTCTTTGAACACATCGCAACTGATTCTTTTTAAACATTTACTGCCTGTGCTTTATGTCCCAATATATCTGACAATGCTACTGAACTTCATACAAGTCCACTACCTGCACTGAATGCAATGTCCTGCTATATCATGTTTCCATGACCACTAGAATCATACCTCTCTGTCCCTGGGTTTGACTCTAGCTTTAGCTCCATAGCTCTTATCCCTTATAATAATATGTGACCTTTGGAGAAAGGTGCTGAATTTTACTTAAATGTTAATTGTGACACTGCTTAGAGGTATATACTTCTTTCATTTCTGGAAATGTATTTTAATTCATACTCTCCCCATCCCAGTCATCTAGGTGTCCCTGTGGTCCATGCCTGCCACTAGCAAAAGTCACAGAAAAGAAGTGGGCATTCTCCTGCTGAACTGAACCCAGATCCTACTACCTCTCCTGACCTGAAAATGCCACATAACCTCCCTCTGTCTGCAAGGACACCTATGCTCTAAAGAAATTGTGAAGTCTAGCAAAAGCCACAGAAAAGAAGCAGGCATTCTGCTGAACTAAGCCCAAATCCTTCTACCTCTCCTGACCTAAAAATATCACATAACCTCTCTCTGTCTGCAAGGACACCTATGCTCTAAAGAAATTGAGAAATCTAGCAAAAGCCACATAAAAGAAGTGGGTGTTCTCCTGCTGAACTGAACCCAAAACCTTCTACCTCTCGTGACCTGAAAATACCACATAACCTCCCTCTGTCTGCAAGAACATCTATGCTCTAAAGAAATTGTGAAGTGTAGGTTTTATTACTTCTTAATGTATTTTATAAATATATATATATATATATATATATATAAATAAATATATATATATATATATATATATATATATATATATGTAATCTTTACCACTGGCTAGCACAACCGCATGGACCACTCATACTACCCACATAAAAACTCACCCTTCTAAATTAGACCTAGTCACCACTGGGGCACGAGCTTCCCCACTTTAGCCACTAGACGACAGCAAAACCTAAGACATCTGACCTTATAAATTGACTAGTTCCAAAATTTAAAAATCTTATTCCTACAAAATCTCCTCAAGGACTTCTCATTCTTACCCTAATCCATATCTATAGCAAGCCATCACAAATTAAAATACTGTTCTCAAAGTCACTGTGTAACAGAAATAAACCATAAGAAAGTTTATCTGGCAACATTATCAGTTAAATGTTGTAAGGAACTGACATGCCTGGTAGATAGCACAAGCTAACCCTGATTGATCGTTATTTTAGTAAGCACAGGAGGCTCGGCTGGTGCCCGCTCCATTTGCCCTCGCTGCGCTCAGTCTCACTCCGCTCCCCTACCCTATATACCACACCCAAACTTAACCACTCCCAGCTCCATCACACCACCCCAACCTATCACAGCAACCATCCAATTAGCCCTAAATACACCATTCATTAACACTCTTCAACACCCTCCCACCCTACCCTTTCCCTATCACAGCTACCATCCAATTAGCCTTAAATACACCTTTCAATAACACTCAACACCCCACCCTACCCGTTCCGTATAACATGTCTTACTAACCTAACTAAACTAAATCATGATTCCACTATCAAAACCCTCACATCCACAGCTCCAACTATATACCATTTGTATCTCTTCCCTAATACTACTAACCTCCATTACCAGCTATCAAACTCAATTTAATTACAGCCTAATCATCCCAAAAAAGTTACATCCCTCAACACTCCAAACCCCAAGCCTTATACTCAACTAGCCCCATACCTCTTCTGAACCACCCTTATCCACTACCTCATACACAAGACACACCCATCACACAGACAATCCCACACTAAAAACCTTCAATAAGCTAGCTATGCAGACTTAACTCATACACCATGGTGACATATATCCCAACCCAGGCCCACTAAATCTAGATGCAGTAATCCCCGACCTGAATAATACCCTACTCCACAAACCCAAAAACTCACTCCTCATCATAAATCTAAATGTTAGAAGTATCTTGAACAAAGTCCATGACCTCTATGCCTTACTCTCCTTTTATAATCCAGATATTGTGATACTGACTGAGACCTGGCTTAAACCAGAAATCCATGATAATGAAATCACAGCACCAGGCTACAATATAATTCCTAGCGACAGAGTAGGAAAGGGGATGGGGGAGCAGCCATACTATACAAAAATCACCTTATCCTAGAAAAACTAGACATCACAACCCCAGACCTAGAAAACATTGAACTCACCAAACTAAAATGTAACCCAAATGAATACATCAATATTATAGGATGTTCTGTCCCTCCAGGCAACAATATTCCCATTACAGAAAAACTCCTAGATTGGATATCTAACTTCCTCCCCCAACCAGACATCCTATTACGTGACCTTAATATTGACTGGCACAACTGCTCCAGTCAAAACCCTCACTCCCACATCAACTTACATGGACTAACCCAACTTATAACTTCCCCCACTAGAACAGACAAGAGAACCAAACATCAGTCTATACTAGACTGGATACTTGTATCCCATCCTTCCCAAATATCCCAAGCTGGGTGTCTGCCAGACACCCTCAGCAACCACCAAGCTACATTTCTACTAAGAAGTAAAACTCCCCAACTGACCCAAGTAACTGTGTGTGAAATTAGGAACAAAAACATTTTAACCTATTTAACTTTAACAATGACCTAAAAAGGTGTAACTGGACCCCCCTAAAGAGCTTAGCCCTCAATAAAGCAGTACTATACTTCAATACTACCTTCACAAACATACTTAAATATCATGCCCTCCCCCCAGAACCACAAGAATTAAAACTAAACATGCCCCCTGCCTAACTTTAGATACTAAAACATTCCTCAAAAATAGAAACAAAGCCTGGACAAACTATCGTAAAAGCAACTCCCAATTAGATAAACAAAAATATCTTGAACTACGCAACAAAGCCAAAAAGCTTAAAAAACAGACAAAATCTCCTACTACCAAAATATACAGAATAAACATATAAACAACCCAAAAAAATTCTGGGCAGCAGGCAACTCTGTATTACAACCAGGGAAGATATCCATCCCCACTCCTAAAATAGTGACTAACCAAGACAATATCCCCACACAGTTTAACAAATTCTTTACAGAAACTATTCAATCCCTAGCTAACAACCAACTGAGCCCCAATAACCCCACTCCAAAAAAACACCCTTTACACCTGAAACAAAAAGCGCAACTTCAACTTCAACCCAGTACCAACCAAGATCATACAAAAACTACTCCTAAAACTTAAACCAAACTCCACAGAGACCGATGAATTACCCACAGAATACCTTCAACTAGCTGCTGAAGCTATAGTATATCCTGCTTCCATCCTAATAAACAGATCTATCTCTGAGTGCAAAGTATCTCAGCTTTGGAAAATATCTTATATAACTCCACTGCACAAAGGGGGTAGCTCTCTCGAACTCAGTAACCATCATCCTATAGCTATACTATCCCCCCTATCAAAACTTCTCGAGAGAGTTGTTCACATGCAATTGATGAAGTTTGTTTGTGTCTTTCGGCTTTTCCCGGTTAGGGGTCGCCACAGCGAAACTCATGTCCACTAATGATTGGTAGTGGATTTTTACGTACCGGGTTACCAGCCCTGACGCACAACCTTCAATGAAGGCATGCCCCATTCATGTATGTCTCCACACAGAAGACGCTCTAGCTGAGAATCGAACGGGACAACATCTTGCTATGAGGCAACAATGCTACTGCAGCACCACCACTGCAGCATGCAACCTCCTAGCAAACAAATTGCTATCCACACAGCAACACGGCTTCAGACCCTTCCACAGCACCACCACCACACTTACATCATTTACTGACACCATCAATAACCACAGACATAACGGACTGCTTCTATCTGCAACACTCTTAGATTTAACCAAAGCTTTTGTCATGGTCAACCATGAAAAACTGCTTCACTCACTATCCACCCTAAACCTTAGCATCTCTGCTATTTATTAGTTTAAGAGCTATGTAGATGGCAGGCAGCAAGCTGTAAAATGGCAAAAACAACTCTCTCCCTTATTGCCTGTATTCCTAGGGGTTCCCCAAGGCTCCATCATGGGTCCACTGCTCTTCACCCTATTTGCTAGTCAACTCAGTTCCAACATTCCCAAAGCCTCGATAGTCAAATATGCAGATGATACCACCATAATATGTGCAGCCAACACTCTAGACCTCCTTCTCTCCCAAACACAAGAATGCTTTTCCCTAGACAAAACTTGGATCACCAATCAAAACCTCATTCTTAACCCAGCTAAAACAAAATTACTCCTCTTCAGCCCCCACAGATCCCCCCCATATAGCTTAACAATCTCCTCGTACAACAATACCACCATCACCCCTAACAACCACACCAAACTGCCAGACTTGGAAATTGACAATCACCTTAGATTTGACATACACATTTCCCAGACCATAAAAAAAGTTCATAAAAAACTGGGTCTACTTTATCGTAACAAACAATTTATCTCTAACCACTCAAAAATTACTATAGCCAGGACATACCTGCTATTCACCTTACTTTATGCCTCCCCTGTGCTTACCAATCCCTGAAAAACTGACCTAAACAAACTTGACAGCTGTTATAATAAAATAGCTAGATTTGTCACAGCTTTTCCCCCTAGAACATGCCACTGAGAATGCCTCAAAAAACTAATTTGGTTAGAACTCCCACTAATACTTCAATTCAATCAACTATCACTCGCAAATAAATTATTACATCACTCAGACAACACCCCACCCTACAACAACTACTTCAACTCTACGTCACTATCAGATCCTTAAGATCAACCACCCTAAACCTCTGTAGATAACCAAATTTAACAATGAACCAGGTAAATACGTCTACAGCCACTACATTTCTAAAATCTGGAACTCCCTTCCTGCCCATATAACAAGTAACATCTCCTCAACTCAATTGAAGAAACTACTCAAAATTCACTTCCTGAATAACAGACTATGCTCCTGTACTACCCCTGACTAGTAGTTCTGTATTTTTCCAATTATTAACTAGATTCATAGTTTAGCTACAGACATTTATTGTCCATAAGTTCAGATGTACAGTCTCATCTTAAACAGGAAGACTAATTGTACACCCAATTTCTCTAGAGGTGTAAGAAATGTGTTTCATGTATGTTGTCAAATGTGCCATTTTGTAATACTTATTGTCTTATCTGTGAACTATAAAATTATCTCTTGGAGCTTTTCTCCCCGGTCCTCCACTGAAAATGGACTTGTATCCAGTTGGACTCTCCCGGTTAACAAATGTAAAATAAATAAACAAAATAAATAAATAAATGGGGTGATTTACATTACCAGTGCTTGTAACAACAGATGCTTGCTTGAAATTCCATTGTTAACCCATTTATAGAAATAGTCAGCCATCCTACTAGAGACCCCAAACCCTTAATCTTGTCCTCACAAATATGGCCACTTCTTGTACAGTTCCATATGTACTATCTTCCTGGGTTAAATTAGACCATGAATCTGTGAACTTTTCCTTTAAAACTGATGTCATTTTTCCTTCTAATGCCTATGTATTTAAAGACTTCTAAAAAGCAAGCATTCTTAAGTAATTTCATTACCTAAATTAATACTAAGGTGATTCTCAAACAATGGATCCCATTGCTGAAGCAGAGCAACCCGTGTCTCTCATTGACAATCCCAATTAAATAATTGCAATGATAAGGCAGCCCCACAGACACAAATATAATTTGACATTTAAAAACAAGCTCGCTAATTATTTTTTTTCAAAAGATCTCATTAAACCTGCCTTAAGAGGACATACACTAACACTTAAGGGAAGCATCAGGTAGCTCATAGCTGAATTATAACTAAAATAGCCATTAAAATAAAAACAAAATATATCTACCAACCTTTCTTTAACTATTTCATGAAGCTAAGAAGTGACACCCACTAATGTTCAGAGTTAGTGTACAATAATATTGCTCACTCTGACCCAATAAAAACAAACAATATTCTGGCATAAATATAGTGCAAATTTTGCTCCACACACAATTATAGTTATTCCACTAATTCCACAATCACAGCCACCCCCTAAAATTACTGTGGAACAAGTCATCTCAGCCAATTCAAAAGTTAATTATAGCTCATCTATGGTCCTATTTAATGCTCTAGGTTGACTGATTAATACTACCAAATATGGCTTATATGAATGACTACTTAAGCTCTTTATTCTTAGCCCCTCCACTTTTTAGATTATTGAATCCTAAAAAACAATTATTGTATTGCTGTTACATAAATGTAGTCCAGCCACAACTGGTAACTATAGACAAGTTAGTTTCAGTATCCTCCTAAATAAAGCTATGAAAAGTATTATCTCTTAACTCTGGACCTTTATCAATTCAGCTTTGCCAGACAGTATTCCTGCCTTTTAACCATATTCAGTTCTTTGAAAACGTTTACAATGCAGTGACTAGTGGCAGCACAGTATGTACAGCATCTCAGGACCTGGCTAAGGCCTTTAAAACTATTTAGCATGCAGTCAGTATTGACAGGAAAGTACATCTGAATATAAATCATTATACTGTGATGTGGATAGGTAATTGGTGGCCTGGCAGAGCCCTTGTGGTTAGAATCACAAGTGGCACTTCTGAAAGCAAATATAAAAAGAAAAAAAATTACTTGTGGTGCACCTCAGAGCTCTGTGTTGGGCTATGTCTTATTTAACACCTGTTTTCAGACCTTTAGGCCAACAATCCTGTCTTATACTTAATTAAATTTGCAGATGACCACAAACTGAGAGTTGTTACTCAATATTCCACAGACTCACAATTGCTCCAGCATGGGTTAACAATCGGTTCATGGGCAATGGTATCAAATTAAATGTGAAAATATGTAGCATAGCTAATGTTGGTCAACAAAACATTTTGCCATACCATATAGGTAACAAACTATTCCAAACAGATACTGTTATAATGGATCTAGGCACTCTTGTTGATCATTCTTTCTCATTTGATCATCATTCATCAAAGTGCATTTTCATCATTCTCATTGCTGCAGTAGCTCTTAGGGTATATGGGTTTTTTCCTACCAGGGAAATAATAGCCAGACAGCTTTAAAAAGCTATGGCTCCCCCATATCCTTCACTCTAACTGCTGTTTTGTTAATCTTGTGGAGGGAAATCAGCAGTGAGTGAAGCTTTCTTCTGTACTTTTTTTGTGAGTTCCAGAATAAGCATCTGTCAGACTTCACAGGAGCAGCAATCAGCTAATATCTTCATTTCTGGGAGATACGTCCCCACTGGAGAACCTCTCCTGTCAGAAATTATTGCCTTTATATATATGTGTGTATAAAAATGACAAAAATCAGTATTTCCCCTTTAAGAATCCCAATATTTTTCCTCAGAATCACAACTTTCTAGTCAGGAACCACTATTTTAACTTAAAAGTGTTTATTTAGGTATTTGGAGCTAATTGTGCAAAAAAAAAAACACATATAGAGTTCTAACGATATCTCAACTTGATAAGGTTATCAAAGATGTTTATGATGACCTGTATGATATGTTAATGTGTAGTGTCATAGATAGTGACTTATATAAATATTTTTGGTTGAAAAACCATTGATTCCTACATTTAGAGGTCTCCCCAAGATACACAAAACGTTAGAAAATCCACCCCTGAGACCTATTGTCTCAGGAAGAGTTTGGCTGACCGAGTGTATTTCTATTTATTTAGAGAAACAATTGTGACCAATAGTAGATTCTACTGATTCGATCTTAAGGGAAACCCAACCGTTTCTGGAAACTCTTGCAACCTACATTCTCAGTGGAAGGCTGAATATGTTGGATTATATCTTTACCCTAGATGTGACATCACTGTTCACCAGTTTACCTAATGATATTGGTGTAGACATTTTGAGGCTGTATTTAATACAAAAAGGGCTAACCAACAGTCAGATTATTAGGATTACCATGTTAATGGATTTAGTCCTTAAAAATAATGTGTAAAACGACAATCCAAACAGTTTGTAGCATCAACGGGACAACCACGGCAGTCAATATTATACTAAAGTCAACGATAAAAAATATATAATTAATTACTGTTGTTAAAATGACTGTAGTATCAGAAAACGAAACGCCAAACTAGCAAACTGGCAAAAATATTTATTGAACGAAGTAAGCGCTTTCATCACAAGGGCTTCATCAGACTTACAAAAAACATTCTATCATACATTTAAATAGTAAAATCTAATTAAAAAACATGACATCACTTCCTTCTTAACCAGCAAAAAAAGAGAAAAGAATAAAAAGCTGTGGCAATTCAATTAATCATAGCATCTGCCTAAACAATCATTTATAGAAGGTAGCAATGTCAATTGACTATGCCAAATACAACTTAAAACATATAGTGGCATCAAACATATTCTAAAAACCACAGATATAGAAAGAACAATCACATAGAATAATGTAGACAGCCATTTAATATATGTAGTATCTGTTTAATAACTAATTATTAATTAAACAAATAGAAAATGTGTAAATATATAGAGCTTATATAAATATTCATAAACACATTTGTAATAACTAAGAATATATAAACTTCAATGTGCACCAAGATAAAAATATACAAATTAAACTAAAAAAACATCAGATAATCAATTCTTATAAACCTTACGTTTCCTATTACATAAAACTGGCTTAAGTGGAACTTTGTCATAAAAATAATGTATTCACTTTCAATAGGAATTATTTTTTTACAAATCACAGGACTAGCAATGGATACACCATGTGCCAATTCATATGCAAATTTGGTGTTGGCATATTGGGAGTACACCTATGTTCTGGATCATGTATATTTTTCAAAATACATTAAGTATTATAAAAGGTTTGTAGACAATGTCTTCCTCATTTGGGGAGGTGATTTAGATACATTAGATCAATTTATATCCCATATTAATGGAACAACCACCTTCCATACACTAACAGGTAAAAAGTCTCAGAATAAGATTGAATTTTTAGATGTATTACTCAGGAAAGATGATGGGATGATTAGCACAGAAGTCTACAGAAAACCTTGTAGAAGGCGTGCTCTTCTACACCAAAATAGCATGCATCCAGCATGCATCCAGCACATGTACATAAAAATATAGTAAATAATCAAGCATTAAGATTTTCCCGTTTAGTAAGTGAAGATGTGGTGTATCAGGAAGCCATCACTGATATACAGAAAGACTTCATAGAGAGAGGATATCGTACTATGGATCTCAAAACACTACAAAAAGTAGAACATGAGAGATCAGGACAACCATATATTAGAAGAGGCAGCCATATACACACAGAGCATAAAATTAACAACTCAAAAGTTAAGAGGTTAGTTATTTCTTACACCAACAATAATAACACAGTGACAGAGATAATTAGGAGGAAATGGGGTATTCTGTTACTGGATGAACACATAAAGGATATGGTGGGAACATGTCCTAGTTTCAGCTATAGGAACACCAAATCATTAAAAAAAGATTTTTTGCTATGAGAACAATGGTAAGAAGAAATTGTATTCCTCGAGGAAAGGAACTTTTTCAAGTCATTATTGCAATCAATGCAGTTTTATAGCTAATAAGAATTATTTTGTACATCCAGATACACATATTAGGTATGAATTCAATCATTACAAAGATTGTAAGTCTAGGAACGTGGTTTATCTGGCCTTGTGCCAAAAATGTAGCAGTTTCTATGTAGGGAAGACCAATAGGACACTTAGAGAAAGGATAAGAGAACATGTTTATGTCATTAGTAGGGAGAATGAAGGCAATGCATTAGCTAAACATGTTCCACAGAATGACACAACTCATAGTTTTAAGTTCTTAGTATAAGAATCTATATATTCTACAGAGAGGCTAGGTAATATAAGTAACTACACAGAAAAAGAGGAAGGGAAGTGGATAATTAGGCTACAAATGGATAGGGGACATGGTTTGAATGACAGAGTTTAATTGAAAACATTTTTGCTGGATCAAGCCTTGAAACATTAAGTTCATGATAGACATGTTGTTGTGTCCTTCGGCTTTTTCCTGGTTAGGGGTCGCCACAGCAGAACTCTGGTCCCCTAATGATTGGCAGTTGATTTTTACGTGCTGAGTTGCCAGCCCTAGACATGTATTATTATATATATGTATCTGTATTGTGTATATAGATGTACTTTTTTATTATAGATATTATTTTGCCCATAAAATGGGATGTTTTGTTTATTGAAAGTAGTTTTTTTCTTTTTTAATGTAGTGCTCTTTAAATGTAGTATATGTTTTTTGAAGAATCAATACACTTAAGTTATAGTCAACTTGCTAAAAATAAGGTTTTTATAATTCAGTATTACTTGTGTTTTTTTTTAAATGAAGATGTTCAATACATGCATTGTGCCCCCCCTTTTTATATACATATATACATTTATATGTATTTATATTTTTATTATATGTTATTTATATGATGATGAGCATACAGAATAGCACTATAGTAGAATTGTGACTTTAAGAGCTTTTATCATGTGTATCTTAATAGGCATTTCATTGGTCTTTACTAGAAGTGATGCCATATTTAAATGGATTTGGAGTGCTCTATTACTGTTTTAAGTCTGAAGAAGCGTCCTTGGAGATGCAAAAGTGCTTACTTTGTGGAATAAAGAGTATATTTTAATATATATTTAGTGGTTTGCTTTGATTATTGTGAAGTACCTGCCATTCTTCTACATTTAGAGTGTGTGCTGTGACTTTAAGAAGCACTTCAAAGTGAGAGCACATGTAGGCAGCAGTGCCATTTTGAGTGAACAGCCAGAGTGTTAACACGTATGACTGCAGTAGTCAGTCTGTTTATAAGTTTATTTAAGTTTAAGTTACTAAGCCTTAATCCTGATGTGTTTGTGTGTAATAAAGCTGCTTGAACCAAAACTACAACCATTCATCTGTTTTATCCTGACCAGACGAGCAACAGGAAACAACCCATATAGCCTAAGGTCTGCTGTAGCAGTGAGGAATTCAAACATCTGCCATTATGGGTAAGTGCAATTTACACAATTGTACTTTCAGAAAGCCTTTTATTTAGATTGTTAAATTCCCAAAGGTATCCACTCTAGAACCAAAATAGTCTTAATTCGCATTTAGCTATATTTCATTGGAACTTTTTTTTTAATTAATGGTTCTTTTGTCATATGTTTGTCTAATCATATCACTCAACTTGAAAAACCACAGAGATTCCTAACTCATAAGATCAGTGGCTTCAAAAATCCTGTATATTATGATAGACTGACTTCCACTTCTTTCCAGAGATGCAGATATAGATATAGATATAGAGATATACATATATATATATATAAGCATACATCACATAGAGAAACAGTATGGAAAGTTATAATTTGTTAAAGGGTGTGCAAGCTCACAGAAGCATCAGTTTCCACATAAGGCACACTTCCTACTTAGTGATTCGTAGGTGTATACTGACTCTGCTATCAGAATTTTGAAAGGGGAGGAGGTTGACAAAAGTGAAGCCTGTTCATAGCCATTGGCATCCTCCTTTGCATGTATGCTGATATTTCCTTTCTGTGAAATCAACTATAGCACATTTAGCAGATTACTTGCTCAAAATTAGTTACTGCAACTCTCCATTCTGTGGTCATAGTCTAATAAGGAAAGAATGATTCATAATACATATTTACTTTTTATATATTGTATTAATTTACTAGGGTAGGGAACCAATACAAGTGGACTTTTTCATGAGTGTGCCACTCAAGACAGCAGTATGTGAGCCATAAAAGATACAGAAATAAATTATTTAATAGTTGCAAAGTTTCATTTGTAGTATACAAAGTGGACATCTAGAAGTAGATTATAATTAATAACTAATAGAATCAGGTAAGTCTAGAATATTTCAAATATGGAGAAGGATAATGATGCCTAGTGAAGTGTAGTAGAGTGAAGAAGGGAAAATTTTTTTTTTAATTTATTTTTTCTTATTTCTCCTCACTTTTAAATTGAATATGGAAGTAGCATGTAGGATGGTTATGCAGGATATTTCTTCAGAGACATTTAGATGTGGGTGATTTATTTACATGACATTTAAGATATTTTCAAAAATTAGAATAAGTATTAATATTTTTGATGGCTGTGTGAGAACTTTCCACAATTTACATGCAGTCACTGAGAAGATATGCTGAGTTGTGTTCATGTTTTTTTAATAACAAATATTGGTTGTGAGATGTAATAATAAGGAGCGATCTTTCATTGTAATCTGTTTGCTTTATTGACAGACTGCTAGTGATAAAGGGAAAGCATTCTAGTTATAGTACCTTGAAGGGGAGGGACACACAGAGTCTATCACATGTGTGTTGCAGTGGAAGCCAGTGAGCTTAGAATGCTATAGAGTAGAGTGCGGGGGAGCTAGGGAAAGACATCAACACATGTCTTTATCTATATGTACAGAAGTATTTCTTTACTGGGGGGGGTCTGCTGCCTTACCATGTTTCAGAAAGGAGTATACTTTTTGCCTATGACATTTCATCCTTTTGGATTGAAAAAAAAATGTGGCAAATCTTTCTGATCCATAAGAGTAATTTGTTGATTTCAGATTAAGTTTTTTTTTTCTGTGAAACTTTAGGGTAAATGTTTGATTCAGTTATATTTCTAGGCAATGGAAACAATTGGTTGATTCTAGATGTTTGTTTTTGAGAAAAGTTTATTAGATACATGAAGGTGAGCTATAGATACACAAGGGGTAAATTCTCTTCTTTCACCATGAAGTTATCAGCCTGTGCAGTACTGGAATAAATATAAACCTCCAGATTCAGTAATCTTCCATGCAAGACTAGCTTAGTCATGCATGGAAATGAACATTTAGGACCAGCAAAGCAGCATGCCATTCATATTAATGAAGACGCGCTGCCTGAGCTCCGAAACGGACACAAATTGTGGACAAGTGCAGGGGGCGTGTCTGAGGGCAGAGCTCTCACAATATACATGCCCCTGCAATCAAGAACTGCAGTTTAGCAATAACAATGAGCGAGACCACTCATAGGGGGTTGCATAACCCTAGCAATGCCCCCCCCAAGTTTATAAGAGCAATAGTTAAAATATAATAATATAAACAAGTTACAATTTTTTTTATCAAACAGATAAAATTTAACTGTAGGTGCAAGGGTCTGCCCATTCCTTAGCTATGTATACTGCAGCTTAAATGACACAAGAAGATAAATATCAAGATATATGCAAATGAAACAGTACTGCAATAGTGAAGTGGTCAGAGCATTCACTTTACAAGCAGTCATTCCTGGTTCGAGTCTCCCTCCAGTACATTCCATTTTCCATGTCAAATCACTTTATAAGCAATATTGTTTTGCATAATCTACTAAATAACAGATTTGTGAACTGGAGTACTGCATTAAATGCAGATGTGAGGTGTCATTGTAATAATTTTGCAAAATCCACAGATAAACACAAATGCCCCATACAGTATATGTACACATGAATCAGGGCTGCATATCGAAGGTATAATATGTAATGAATGATAAATCCATAGAGTGTCTAAATCCACCACCTTCCTAAGAACCATTTTACATTTCCGTCTAAATTAGTATGGGGATAAGCGGGAGTAAGCACTATTAAGCAGTAGTAAGTGGGAGTAAGCATATTTAAGCAGTAGTAAGCAGGTTTAAGCCTATTTGCATGGGGGTAAGTAATGTGCACACAGGTTAAGCAATACTGAAACAAACTCTCTGTAAGCATATTAAACCAGAGGTTAGCATTGCTTACCGTTGCACAAACCCATGCAAACCTATTTACAATTGTTTAAAAGTGCCTTAATCACGCTGTATGCAACAGTCACTGTTCTGCCCAGAAACAAAACAAACAGCCTTGCAGGACTTGAACCCAGGACCCTGTACACTATAGTCACAGTAGTTAAACAGTAAGCCATCACAGCAGTACATAAGATTGAAGTATCACCAAACAGATCCTCACTATAGGAATATTAAACTTAACACGTGAAAGGAATCTATATACAGTTTTATGTTATATAACCTACTACATAACATAAATATGTGAACTGGAGTACTGCATTAAGTCCAGGTGTGAGGTGTCATTGTAATAAAGTGTTAGTGTTAAAGTCCCCTAATAAACACAAGGACCCCATACAGTGTATGTACACATGAATCATGGATGCCAAACACATATATAACATGTAATGAATAATAAATCAATGACAAACAACAAATAGTATGCAAATTAAAAATTAAGCAATGCTAAGCTTTGGACAGCCCTGCTTACTAGGTGTAAGCAATATGTAGGTCAGCTAAATTAATTTGCCCATTGGTATACCCCTTTAAGCAATGCCAGCCTTTGGTAAGCAGGTTTGCCCATAGCTTAGCATTTTCAATACTGTCTAATAACGGCAAAGTGTGGGAAATCAGCCCTATTTAAACACAACAGGCAGGAATACATCTCATAACTGGTTTAAGCTTCCTCCTGTAGGCACTATGACCGGTGTGGAAGAGGGAGTGGTTTTTCGGCCGTAGTGCTGGGGCATCCAGGAGCCCAAAGTCATGGCAGGACTCCTTGTTAAACACCATGACCAGAGACTACTTCAGGACTAGTACTAGGGTTCCCAATATAAAGTGGAAGCCTGGGACCATCTCACCTGTGACCTCACCTGTGCCACTGGCATACCTCAAACTGGTTAGCAGGTCAGGTGTCACTATGCTGACCTGAAGCAGAGAAACAGGGAGCTCTTGGATCAGTGGATTGAAGATGTTAGGCGGATGGGGATGTCCCAGCTGTGTGTAAGTATCAGTATACTACCTGTTTAATAATTGCCAGCTCATGTATATTATGGACAGGTATGACTAAATATTCTTCTTATGTCTTTGACAATGGCAGACGAGCGGGTTGTGAACTGGGAAGCCCATGCCTGTAGATTGCAGAGGTTGTGTCGCAATGCAGGTTAGTAATATTCTTGCAAGTACTGTCATAAGAAATAAATCTAAAAGTAGTAGAAAGTTAGTTGCTGGTATAAAATTTGTATTGTTTAAGGCATGTACTGAATATACTAGAAAATATGTCAGGAAGAGTCTCATATAGGTTGTATGTAAATAAAAGGTTAACAGCCTGACAATAAAGGTCTAACTGCTGGACTACCTGTGTTTACTCTGGTATCATATGGTAATGTAGTGTTGCAATCTCTTAATAGTACTGTTGTATTAAGCACTGTTACTTACACTGTGCTACATAAACAAAATGTGTAAGAATGTCTGTATATGACTGTTTTAATCACAATAGGTCATATTGTACAACTGAGAGAGACTTAGACAGAAAATAGTGAAAAAATAGACAACATAATCCAAAAGACACACTCAACTGAAACGTGAACTGCTTTATTTTTAGCACACACAGCCATGGTTCGAATTGTGGGAGTGGTAGTAAGCTGTATGGAGAATCATACCTCACAACTGTACAGATATGTCCAGAATGTCCAGTTAATTGGCCCATATCTGCTGCCTGTCACCCTAACCCCCTGGCAAATCAGTGGGATGATCCCAGACATTTAGGCAGCAAATAATGACATACAACCGATTGTCAGACATCTATAAGAACAAACCTGTCACTCTAGCAACTCCACCAAATGTTATGAGAGTAATAAGCAAAGTATATCCCATCTCCACCCCCATAATGTGAAGCTGTGACCAGAGTGTGTGCAGTAACAGAGTAAGACATATGTGCGTAATAATAATGTGGAATCTGGTAATATGTGTGGCAACATTCAGGTAGTGCTAACAAACACCCCCCCCCCCCACAGGTCTGTCAGATATGAAAACTGTACCTGGAAATAAAAGATAGATATCCTGTACTGGTACTGTTTACTCTGGTATTGTATGGCAGTGTTAGTGCTGCAGTATCTCTGAATAATAATATATTACTCATCACTGTCATCCACACTGTGCTACATAAGAAAACTGTCTAGGAAACCCTGTATAAGAGTGTTGTAATTACAAGGTCAGATTGTAAAACCATGGGAGACTTATAGATAGAAATCAGAGAAAAGATACACAGCAGTATCTATATAGCACACTCAACTGTGATGTACACTGTTTTATTTTTAGCAGACACAGAAATGGTTTGAATCCTGGGAGTGTCAATAAGCTGTATGCAGAATCATACCCGATAAGTGTACAGATTTGTCCAGAATGTCCAGTTAATTGGCCCATATCTGCTGGCTGTTACCCCATCCCCCTGGCATATCAGTGTGCTAATCTCTGACCTGTGGGCAACATTTAATGTCATATAACTGACTGTCAGGTCTGTACATATTTGGAAAATGTCTATGAAAACAAACTGGTCATTGTACAACTCACCAAAGGTTTATGAGGGCAATAGTCAAAATATGTCTCAGATTCACCTGCATGTTGCCAAGACATGCCCAGAGTGTGTGCGATAAGAGATGGACAGGTATGTGCATAACATCAACATGGAACCTGGGAAAATGTGTAGAAACAGTCAGGTAGTTTTAAAAAACAATACCTCCACAGGTATACCAGGTAAAAGGTATATACTGCCGGTAAAACTCCGTTCATGCATATAGTTGTCGACATCCATACCACTGTCCAAACTAAGGCCATAGGGTAGTGTAATAATACCTGTAAGGTACAGATCATAGCACTGACTAGGAAAGTAATGAGAACTACAGAGATATACAAGTTGTTAATTGACATCTTTCTCTCCCCCCACCATATCTGCAACAATGATCTAAATACAAAACTCAATCGATATGTGCTCTATTAAATTTACTGTTGGGACATATGTCCTATTTTTTGATAAATATTTAAATTTGTTTCTATGCATGTGCCATGTTGAAATACTCCCTTATTGGTGGCATGCTGCCATCAGTGTGCCTGTATACTGTTGTAATGCCACTGTGGTTCCATAGATGCATGTGTTCTGTTTGCTATGAAACTGTTTATCTGGTGTTTCAGGTTAATGGAAATATCTATGCATGCTGTTATTCCTAATCCTGGAATGTGTTGACTATTACTAACCCACATATGTTGTAAAATTGAAACACGCTAGGACATTTGGGAAGGCCAGTCCCAATGGACTCATCTCTACCACCTCATCTGGCCATGATACCAGGCACCAGCACATCTGGGGTCCACCCTGGGACCTCCTCATCCACTGGTCCTGCACCACCTTCAGGTGGAACCACCTCAAGGGATGGGGCTCACCCCCGCCGGGAGCAGGTGCGGACAGGACACTTTCACCCATCACCAGGTCCTGGGTCTGGTGCATAATGAGCTCTGCAGGCAGCTTGAGGGCCTTGTGGCACAACTAGTGGGTCAGTATACCCCTCCTGCTCAGCCCCCAGCACAGCCACCTTCGGGGCCGTGAAGGTGCAGTGGTGACTGCTCATGGTTGGGGATCTCAGTCCCACTGTTTTGACTAGGGGGCTCATGGGCTTCCAACTTCCAAACACCCTTCCCCATCAAAAGTGTTTACCCCCCACATGTGTCATATACAACCCCTGTATGCTGTCTTGTCTGTTATCCTACCCAACCTACTTACCCAAATATACCTACTATCCCTCCCCAACATCCCACTCTCACCTTAAAAAAGGGGGGGGGGGCAATCTGTTCCCAAAAAAAATATCTCTCCCCATACATAGCTGCCATTTCACACACATGTCCACTGGACACATGTAATCTGGTCTAATTGGCTTCACAACATATTATTGTTGTCCTCACCCCTCTCTCAGGGGTATGAGAGTCTAAATCTAAATCTAAATTAGTACAAATGCACAGCTGTTGCTGAAAATGAAATGGCCAGCTATGGACCTTCCCTACACCCGTCCTGCAAATCCCTAACTATTTTCCCTACTGTCTTTCCCTCCTTGTGCCCCTTTTTCACCACTTTCCTATCAACCCTTTTTCATTTCTTTTAAAGAAATTAGCACAGGAATAAGTGGGAGTAATCACTTTTAAGCAGCAGTAAGCGGGTTTAAGCTTGTTTGCACGGGGGTAAGCAATGCCTACACAGGTTAAGCAACTGAGAAGATAAGTCAGTATAAGAAACTGTAACCGGAAGTTAGCAGTGCTTACCATCATGCAAACCAATGCAAACCCACCTACAACTGCTTAAAAGTGCCTTCATCACTCAGTATTCAATGGCCCTTGTTCTGCCCAACAACAAAATGAACAGCCTTTGCAAGGCTCTAACCCAGGACACTGCACACCATAGCCAAAGTGATTTACCACTACACCATGTCAGATATATATAACTCTGATGTTTTCTCAAACATATCATGCAGCACAGTCATTCAGTACAGGAAATGTATTTATACATGTAGATGTGTGTGTGTGTGTGTGTGTGTGTGTGTGTGTGTGTGTGTGTGTGTGTGTGTGTATATT
>NC_056728.1:1486888098-1486930598 GCF_019279795.1 Protopterus annectens | reverse complement strand
GTATGTAGGTGGAGGACAGAGGCCAGAACTCAGGCCCATATGTGAAATAGTGTTGTCATACACTGAGTAAGTTGCTGGTGTTACAGGATTGCCTGCAACATACCCTTAGTCTTGAATATGAAGTCAGAAACACAAATGGATGTAGCCATGTACTGATAGCACTCAACGCACACAATGCCAGCGCTATATCTGACACAAGACCTGTGTGTTGGACAGACAAAACATAACAGGCACACCTCTTGCCATCATGTGGATAGGCCCACAGTTGAGAGCTATGCAGAAAGACTGCATTCCATGTTAAACTAGTATATATACACAAACCCTGTCTGGTGCTATACAATGCATATAGCAACACTACACACACTCTGTCTGTAGTTCTGGAACTTTATATAAATATGTAGCTGGCCTGAGTCTGCAAGTCCTCTTGTTGATGCACTGCTACCTGCTGTCTGTAACACTGCTGCCCATACACAGGAAGGATGTCCTCCATACAGGAAAGGTAAAGTGACCACACCCAAATGCTGTAGGGATTTATAGCAGTGGGTTGCCATGACAGTGGTAATTGGTAGTACTACACAGCATGCTGCATGCAGGTAGCAAGTGGAGGACACTGATTGGTGCAGAGGCCATCACCTAATCATGTGCATCACCTACAAAATCCATGCTGCAAACTATTCAAAGCAGCTCAATCTGTTTAATGGAGAGAGACCGAGATAGAGAGAGAGAGCGAGATAGAGATAGAGAGAGAGAGTGAAATCCAAAGCCAAAAAAAAAAAACACACAACAAAAAAATAAATAAATAAATAAACATCCATCCATCCACCAAACTATCCAGAACAGACATCATTCCCACAACAGGTATGTGAAGAATATATGCATGTAATTGAATGCAGTACCTGGTCCATAATAATGGGATAGATGATGTGGAATGATGTATAAGTGTCATCAGGTGATGTAATGATGTCAAGCTGAACAACTGCTATGGACAATAGTGTCTGTCCCTGTGGATAGTGGGCCATACCCATCAACTGTGCAGATCAGCACTAACAAGATACAAGCCATCATAGTGGGTGTTGTGTAATGCAAAACATGTATATTAGTTTGGCCAATAGCTAGTGGTGGAAATAATGCCATTATGATGGACACATGGGTTCCAGAGACCACCACTTGCAGGACACTTAAGTTAACATGTAATGCAGCATGCAGAAATGCCATAGTTGTGTAATAGGTTTACCTGCAATCTGTCCCTATACATAACCCCTGTAATGTTAGGCTGTGTCCAAATGTGGCACCCGTCTGTGTTGTAGCAAGGCAGAACAGCAGAACAGTGCAGCTGTGCAGGAAGGAAAGATAGAGAGTGTGGACCCATTGGCTAAATGCACTATATATATATATATATATATATATATATATATATCTATATATATATCTATATATATATATATATATATATATATATATATATATATATATGTGTGTGTGTGTGTGTGTGTGTGTATTTATATATATATATATATATATATATATATTTATATATACACACACACACACACACACACACACACACACACACACACACACACACACACACACACATACACACACACACACAACAAGTAATATATGTCTACACACACACACACACACACACATATATATATATATATAAATATATATATACATATATATAGAAATACATATATATATATATATACATATATATATATATATATATATATATATATATATATATATATATATATATAGATATATATATATATATATATATATATATATATATATATATATATATATATATGTGTGTGTGTGTGTGTATGTCTACATATATACAAACACACACATATGTATACAAATACATGTCCCCTTGTTTTGCATCACAGTGCTGCATGCTATGTGTGAGGGAACATCACACATATCAATACACACACACACACACACACACACACACACACACACACATATATATATATATATATATATATATATATATATATATATAGAGAGAGAGAGAGAGAGATAGATATATCTATAGCAGTACGTGTGTGCAACATGGACAGTTTTGTCACATGTGAACCCCATGTTGGGACCACATTGCCCTTGTTTGTGAAGGTGGGATTTGGAATTTGGGGAAGGATAGTAGGTATATTTATGGAGGTGGGTTGTGTTGGAAGACAGAGAAGACAGCCTACAGAGGCGGTATATGACATGTGGTGGGTAAACATCCTGGATGGGGAGTGATGAGGAAGCCCCCATATGGGAACAATGGGAACAAGGCCCCCACCCATTGCCAGTCACAACATCAGCTTCACACCCCTGAAGGTGCCTGGGCTGGAGGCTGAGCAGGAGAAGAATGTAGACACTGTGAGTGTGTACTGAGGGCCTCAAGGTGCTGTAGCACATCCCCCAAGTCTCTGTGGAGCTTCGAATACACCAGACTCTGGACCTGACCTCGGGTGATAGGATCATGTCTGTGTATGCTCCTGGGGGGGGGGCACCATCCTCTGAGGTGGTTCCACCTGAAGGTAGTGCAGGACCTGAAGATGAAGAGGCCCCAGGGTAGTTCCCACAAGTGATGTGGCCTGGTAACATGGCCAGATGATGTGGGTGAGGTGGTTCTGTTGGCAACTGTTCCCCTAAACATGCTATTGTGTCACTGTTATAGAACATATTTGGGTAGTAATAGTCTACACATTCCCAGATTATGTCCAACAGCATGCATAGATATCCCCAATAACACAAAACAACAGATGTGCAGCAATCACATAGCAAACAGACCACATGCATATATACCACCATAGTGGGCCTTATAATGTCATGCAGGTGACATTGTCTGTAACAGACCAGCAATAATAGTGCCCCCACAGGGAACATGGCTACAAACACATAGCACAAAGTGTGGTACAATATGATATATGTCCAAATGGTAGGTATTCTGTAGCCATACCTATTGAGTTGTGTGATCAGATTATTGTTGCAGATATGGTGGGGGGGGCAGAGATGTGTCTTAAGAACAATGATAACTTTGCCGTATGAGTTGCTCAGACATGTTTCCATCTTTATGTCTTTCAGGCAAGATGTCACATGAGAGACTTCCAGTTTAAACAATGGATGAGAATACGGTCATCATCACACACCTGCTGCAACACTACCAAGTGTTGTTTTGCAGAACAGCCCATGAGCAGCAGGAGTGGACTGCCCTGTGGAACGAACATGTCCACAGGGTAAATGATGTTGGCCTGCATAATCACAGTTATAAGCCGGTCCAGCGTCATTGCACTGACCTACTTCGCAATGCCCGTCGGCATGCTTCTGCAGTCAGGGGGGATCACCTCGCAACAGGGGGGTCATAACATCCATTTCCCCTGACACTTGTTGGGGAGCTCCTTGCCAGCCTTGGGACACCTGCCCGCCCACACACACAACAACTGGTTGAGAGTATAGTGGAGGTGGGTGCTACCCACACACACTGGCAGAGAAGCATGCAGGTAAGGCCACAGGGCACATCAGTAGACCACTGTTGCGTATCCATCCACATCTGTACAGTTAGATCATGCATATGTGAGACGACATATATACAGTCTGTTGCTGCATAGTAGTAAACAGATGTGCATAAGCTGTAGTGCTGTGGGCTTGTACTGTTGATATTCTGTAATGCTGCACCCACCCTGTTCCAATGCCACAGCTGTGGCTACTGACATCACATCTCTCACACACTTATGTAGGTCCCCCTGGTATATCTTCAAGGCAGCAGCCTGTAGCTGGTGAGTATGGGTTTTGTTCAGGTTTTCTAATACACTGGTCATGTTATGGCTATGGTATATTCCATGCACACATTTAACACACCTACCCATAATGCATGCCATACATGTTCATGTGTTGTAGCTATTAACTGCACTGCATCACAATGGTCACAGTGATGGTGTATCTGAAGGGTATGTCAGACTCCTGCAATATAACTAACATCCTGTCATTGAAAAATATCTGCACAGAGATGAACATAATGGTGGGACAAATGGCCTGCAGTAGGAACATGTGTGAAACATAACCCTTATACAGTGCTACAACAGTGTATATACCGGTATTACAATGGCAACTGTTACAGATCTACACCACGGCATATAATACTGAGGTCCACAACCCTTACAACCTGCATTGTGGTCCTAATATGAGCAATGAGTGTGTAATATGGAATCGTAGGTTAGGGCAGCAAATATGGGGAATGCACACACACTCCAGATAACATATAGTGGACGCAACTGTTGAGGTACTGACTGCATGCATTTGTCATGGGAATGCACCTTCCAGCAAGTACATTTCCCCAATGTCATACCAAGTATTGGTCTGCTGTCCAAGACATTTGGCCATCAAATGTTCACACTTACCTGTAACAGAGGCAGCCATGGCTGCACACATCTTCCATGCCATGGCATGGACCCCATACCCAACAGGTAGCACCCATGAGCTGCACATATAGCCATACCTCATCATTGCATATACCATGGCAAACAATGCAGACAATCATGTATGTGGCAAGGATGTATGGGACAGGAATGATGCAGGAAATAAACAGATGGCCATCCAAGACAGATGATGTCACATGTAGCAAACTGGTCATGCAGGCTGCCTAGTAATATGCTACATTACTTAGGGGGATTGCAGGAATGTCTAGCAAGTACTGGCTGTGCAGTACCTGTGTCAGCAATTGCCTGGACTCTGCAACCGTGTGGCCCATGGGTTAGGCAAATCAGATGTGACAGTTGTACCACAGGAAACATCAGCCAGGCCTCTCAATAGGCAGCATATGCATAACAGAAGAGGTCCCCAAAAGGCATGCATTGCAATGTGTACTGGTGTACCAAGACCACATTGGAAACCTACAGACAGTATCATGTAAGATACATGTGCTGCACAATCAACGCCTCACCTAACCTCAGGCCCACCATCGCCATTTGTACAGTGATGGTGCCAGTGTACACCTGTATGTTTGCCAGTCATTAGCTGGGACTAGGCTGTTACACATGGTGTTCAATGTTTGGGACACTGCAAACTGACACACATGTGTAGGCCATAGTTGTCAAGCATCTCCAAAAAGGCTGAAGGTGAGAAGGGGGTGTCATCATGACACAACAGTGCACTACAGCAGAGATCCAAAGGATGCTATGAATGGCTGTGTCTGCACACAGTCAACGTCAGGAACTGACTCCATAGCAATAGTGACGGCAGTGTATGAACGTCAAGGGATGTGCACATGAGTTGACCTTGCAATCATGCAGAGTTGGGGAACATGTGTAGGGCAGACTGACAGTATACTGGCAAATGCAGATGGCCCATGCTAGTATACACCTGCCAGGAAAAGTGACTGCTGTAGTATACATAACAGTAGGTGCAATAAACCATCAAGATAAGGGCTTGCACACATATGCATCCACGAAGTGTATGCATCTAAATCAGTATCAGCACAACTAACACATTTTCTTGACTCTGCATTTGATTGTACTGGACATATGTCACATATCAGGCTCATGTAATGTTAACATATGCAGTAATGTGGTCCCATGGCATATCAAGGAAGAGGGCATCATATCAATAAGGGTGTGTACATTCCCCATAGCCATGGTAAGGTTTGACGGTTGTCAGTGTAATAGTATTGTATTGGTCATACATACTCTGCTGATGATAACATCTGTAAATAAGACATCAGGCATTCACAAATGAAATCTGTCCACATATCATCCTAGGTATGTGTCGGACAAACACAGAGCAGCAGAGCAGACATAACTGACACAGTAATACACATTCAGCAATGATGTGCACACCTGTGAGGTATGGTGCGCAGTACATAGCAGGGTGCTGAACAGGTGTACAGCAATACTGTGTACATGGGTGCAGTGTTTCCCAGGGGAAGGGGCATCACCTACTAACACAGCCCATGCATCACACACATGTATACTGTTGCTAGCATGGATTGACTATAGCTTCACTGCATGCTGAGTACCATATGTTATGCATGTTGACAGATAGGTAATGGGAGTACTGTGTGTAATATCTTCATGCAACCTCACCTGTAAGTGTGTGTGTGTGTGTGTGTGTGTGTGTGTGTGTGTGTGTGTGTGTGTGTGTGTGTGTGTGTGTGTGTGTGTGTGTGTGTGTGTGTGTGTGTGTGTGTGTGTTGGGGGGGTTATTTTGTCTGTAAGTGTAATCTGGTGGAGTGGAGGGGGATTGATGCATGTAGGATGTGTGTGTATGCGTGTGTGTGTGTGTTTGTGTGTGGTCCATGTATGCACATGTGTGATTGTGGGGTTGTTCATACATCTCAACTTCCCTGTGGAATTGTGCAGTACATGGACATGGACTGACACATGAGACACCAGGAATACTTGTCTGATATATAATCCCAGGACAGCTGATAGTATAATAAGGTCAGTAGCATGGAACATGCATTGGGAGGGAAACTAGACACCAGGCATACTGTTAAAACTGCAATCAGCAGACAGGTGAAAGAATACCCACATATGCACACTACAGATGCATTGGAGAATTACTAGACAACACCAGTGAGTGCAACCAAATATTTGTCCACATGGTAAGTTAATAGAGCAACAGATCTTGGATCTACTGAGCAATAGTTATGTATGACACTCCAGCGCATGACATTATTGAGTAACTATAGTAGCCCCGAACATATGGGGGCCATGCTCAAGATGTCTGGACAAACCCAGGGTGAACCCTGGATGACAGGAATACTTGTCTGATATGTAATCCCAGGACAGCTGATAGTATAATAAGGTCTGTAGCATGGAACATGCATTGGGAGGGAAACTAGACACCAGATATACTGTTAAAACTGCAATCAGCAGACAGGTGAAAGAATACCCACGTTTGCAGCAGTACAGATGCATTGGAGAATTACTAGACAATACCAGTGAGTGTAACTAAATATTACTGTTGTCCACATGATAAGTTAATAGAGCAACAGATCTTGGATCTACTGAGCAATAGTTATGTATGACACTCCACTGCATGACATTATTGAGTAACGGTAGTAGCCCCTAACATATGGGGGCCATGCTCACGATGTCTGAACAAACCCAGTGTGAGCCCTGGATGACAGCGGTGAGTCCTTGTAAAACGACTCCAATCAAGTTACATAGGTAATGGAGTAACAGGTCTTCTTTTGTGGTCACTTGTCTAGGCAATTAGAAGAATGATACGTTAATGATTGGTATTAATGAGTGTAGATTTCCAAGTGTGATGCAGGATGGAGAACTTAAGAGAATAAACCTAGGAAAGTCTGTAAACTCAGGGGCAGGTAGGTATTATGGTGGAATGTCAGGGTGTGTGTATATGTGTGTGTGTGTGTGTGTGTGTGTGTGTGTGTGTGTGTGTGTGTGTGTGTGTGTGTGTGTGTGTGTGTGTGTGTGTGTGTGTGTGTGTGTGTACTGTTAAGCAATGACATACTGGTCTTAAAGTGCATTTCTTGTTTTCCCCTCACAGGTGGTGAGGTGGGTCAGGGTCTCTCCTGCATGCAATCTGATGCTGGTGTCCATACAGACACTGAAAATGATGATAGGTGTGTTGAGGCACAGGCATGGTTGTCAGAGGCCAAAACTGTGGCATTGTTTGACATCCCCTTGTTATCCACCCCATCCCTGCACATAGTCACAGTTCCTATAGATACCCCATCACCAGTGGTGATTGCAGAGGGACAATTGGTTGGTGGCAGTGCGCAGCACAGTGTGGTATCTATGGCTGCTGTGTCTGGACACAGCAGCCATAGCTAGATGTCCATCAGGGTACCACATACGCAGATGTACTGGAGTGCTCATGGGAGGGCCAGTGGTCATCGTTCCCCTGGCAGAAGTGCCACATTTGGTACCACCAGATGCATGTTTCAGGCTGTCATGGAGGTGCAGGCACATGTGGAATGGTACACCAGACAGGGTCTGAGGCTGCAGTGGGCTGCTTTTTTAACTGTAAGTGACAACATCCGTGATCTTGCAGATGCCCTTTGTGATTATACAGAGGTCATGGATAGATGGTTGGGTGAGATGGTGGGCCTCCTCAACTGTGGTTTGTCCATGCTAGAACATGTGGTGGGACTGGTGCGACGGCCACATGGATGTAGGCCAGGAATACCAACATCTGGCGGTCGACGTGGACGTGCAAGGACACCAAGCCACTCCTGTAGTGGCAGTACCAGCCCCAGCACTGCAGGGAGCACTGTCCTCACCACACCACAGCAGGCCATGTGCACATGGCTCTGGCCAGTCCCAGGAGGGACCTGGAACCAGTGGACATATGTCATCATCATCAGGGGAGAGTAGCATATCGAGGCTTGTACCTGGATGTGCCCGTGGAACCCCTGGCAGGCACAGTTCTCGTGTCCATGGTCAGAGATGGTGAACTGCACACCCTGCCATGTATGGTCTGCAGCTGTCCAACAAACACCAGTATAGGGCTGCCACATGGCAGAACTGTGTGCATGCATACCCACACAGAATGCAAACCCACCTAGGCCAACCCGATACCTACACTCACCACATCACCATGGCAATATCATTAACTTACACCACTCACTCACACACACACATGGTGTCAAATGTATGGTCCACCCTAGGTCTCTAATAAACCAACAGCACACCCTGTGCATTAGATGATACCTGTGCCACATCCCTGTCATCCATAACATCGATGCAGGGATAGGCTAATATGGTTCTGATGCACACGGTGACTGTACTACAGTGTACTAATGTATTACTATGTAGCATGTTGTCAGCAGTAATGTTTAATGCTTACATGTCAGGTAGTGTAGCTGTACAGCCATGATGCATTATAGCTGTTAGTAACAGTGAGTGATTGTGGTCTCCATAATGTTATCCATTTGTGTTGTAGGTGTCCATGTGTCAACAGGAGGATGGTCTGCTGTTATATCTCACAAGGGGTATGCCACTGTGGTGACACCATGGCTGTGCCATATTCTGGGGACAGTTGAACACATGTCACAGGTCTGTATAACAGTTACTGCCTGTGCCACATCAACAGATGGGGTCTATATTATAACATCAAAATCTACAAAGATCAAATGTTATAATATCAAACCCTAAACACTGAAATCCTCAAACATTGAACAGTCAGAATAGCGATTTTTTCCAAGGGAAAAAAATTGCTATTATGAGAAACATACACACAAATAACAGCAATCCACGCACATACACTTAAAATCTTACACCTAAACTAAACTTTACATACACGACTAGCTATCCACTTACCTTAACCCAACCCTAACCCTAAGGTCCACCACTATCGCACACTCACCTCACCAGTGCCCTAACCCTAACTCACCTAACCCGCCCCTAACCCTAACCTACACACAATCGCACGCTTACCTGAACCCGACCCATAACGTTCCAACATATTGAACGCTGAAAACAGTGAAGCCACAGCAACAGCCCACCAAATTCTTTCCCTGGGAAAGAATTCGGTGTCCTGCACCTTTGCAGTTTTCAGCATTCGACAAAACTGGTTCGATATTATAACATTCAAACTTTATAAAATTCGATGTTATAATATAGAACTGGACAGATGACCCCCTGGTACATGTATATTTAGCAATCTGAAGTAGATCCCTCCACATACATGCACAATCTATCTTGGCAACACTGGGACTAGAGCCCTACCTAGGTATGTAGTGCTGCTTATGTGTGTGGCTTTAACTGCACACACCACACAGGGTTTAGGATGAGGTGTGTTCCTGGTTACATGTTACATGCAGAACATCCCCAGGCATGTACAGTATGGTAATGGGGGATGTAATGGTTTCACATGGAGAATACACAGTGTGACATACCATCATATACACATTAACAAACACATTACAGTCAGACACACATCCAAGAAACCTGGGCCTATCAATGCTAACTACCTTGTCAGGGTGTCCAGTGAGTTATAGGTAGGCTGCACACAGCACATGCATAACTGGGCTGGAGAGTGTTATCAGTTGCCTGTATGGTTGATGGTGATAGTGGTCACCATACAGTGGTACATAGGACATGTACCAGGGGTACCATGGTGTAATGATAGTATACCCAGCACCCACACCCCACTGTGGATATTGTGCACACTGGAACCCATGATGACACTCTGACATACCCACCATCACACATTGACCAGGACTGCAATATATAACCCCTTGTCCATCCCAAGAATGCTACTACAGGGATATGCATCTAATGCACATGCCACAGGCATAGTAGGGTGATGAATTGTCATGCCTCTCCTATGGGCAGCAACATCACTATCCTTAATAATGTGTGGCAATGCATATTGTAATAGGAGTATGTGGCCTTGCAATGCTGTACCCTACATATATACACACATAAACACACTTGCCAGAACTCAGTGGGTATCCCATGCCTTTCAACCCATTTGAAAACAGTGTTGTGCTGGTACTTTGCAGGCCCAGGTAGCCCTTAGGGAGAGGAGCGTAACAAGGTACATGTAATGTCCGGTACAGCAGCAGCCACATCTAACTATGGCAATGGGTGTTGTGGTTGGTGTGAAGGGCCACAGGGCATTCCCAACTACAGTTGTACTAACACACAGACACTGATATCCTTAGTAATGCCAGGTACATACTTGTCAGTACTGGGATGCATCAGTGCAGGTGTTCATAGGTGTGTACATGGCTATTGTCCATGGAGAGATGGAAAGTGTAGGGGATGTGTGTACAGTGGAATCATGCCACCTGCCATGTGCCAGCAGTCCATCTATCTAAAGACACCACTGTGGTGACCCTCAGGGTTAGAGTGACATGCATTAGCCAATCCTCTGGGTGCCTCCTGCAAATGGCTGGTGAGGTTCTCCAGTTGACATGTATGTGACATGTATTGCATAACATGGTTAGTGTCTGTCTTGGAGACCTGTACCCAAGCATGTTCAGTTGACTGTGGTAGTGTAGTGGAGGTATCCATGGCATGTGGTGCATACAGGGTGTCTGTATCCTATCTGTGCCAGTTATAACACAGTTGGACAGACATGTCAGTGTCAGTGTCAGTCAAGCATAGATTCCCTGTACATATCCAAGATGGATACTTGACATCTGCACATCTGTACAGGGACTGACAGACATCAGCTCGCCAACTAGCTATGCAGTAAGATGAATGTGCTGACAGATGTCTGACACTGATAAGTATACTATTACTATATGATGGCAGCCCTCACTGACATGTGTTATACAGACAGTAGTCTACAGTTATTTACCACATGTCAGATCATTATCCAGTAGGGAATATATAATATGACACAGCTCATACATCAGGAACACGACAGTGAGGACTCAGAGTCCATCTATGCATGCAGGGGTGTTTGTTGCCAGTACTACAATTAGCAATCTACTCTTGCTTTGGAAAGCACTGTCAACAGTAGTAACATCATGATACACTACATGCCAGTGTGACTACACATAACCTGGGATACTACCATTGTATGTAACACATTCAAATGGATAAGAGTGTTGAACAAGTCATATATACTAAAGTGTCCCAGATAAGAGACTCATACTCCTTGCTACTGTAATGACAGCACATAGTACCATGTTAGGTACATGGCTTTACATACACGTATTACAGATGTCATTACCCTGCTATGTTATCAGACTGGGATGAGAGAACTGGTTACCATGGTTGGGCCATGCTTAGCAGGTGTCAGCATTGCTGCAATATAACAGCTAAGCACATTTGCGCACTGGTAAGCAAAGCCAACATGGTGTAAGCACCCATATGTTTAACCATACATTAGCAGTGCTTAGTTTCGTGCAAACCTGTGCAAATGCACTTAAAGCTGCTCAAAACTGCCTTACCCACTCTATATCCAGCAACCCTTGTTCTGCCCAAAAACAAAATAAACAGCCCTTGCAGGTCTTGAACCAAAGACCCTGTACACTATAGTTACAACAGTTAACCACTACGCCATGACAGCCGTGAAGACAATTGTTTTTCCAATACATCTGTCAGTAGACATATTGAATAGTATTGAACAATTGCTGTGACTTCTACAATTTTATAGTTATTGTTAGTGACATTACTACTGCATCACATATGTCATTACATCTAAACATACACATATCAGATACATACGATGTGATACATCTGTGAAGATATACACAACAGTAATGTTTACACATGACAAGAATATGGATATATACAGATACATATGTAGATATATGTCTACATGTACATACACATGTATATTCATATATATGCATTTATTCACATCTGTACAGTGCATCATATATATGGCCATATATAGATCTCTATGTGTGTGCGTGTATATATATATATATATATATATATATATATATATATATATATATATATATATATAAAAATATATATATATATATTTAAGCCGATATATATGTAGATATCTATAACTATATGTGCATATATATCTATATATCTGTATATGGTAGACATATATAGATGTGTATATGTGTATATATATATATATATATATATATATATATATATATATATATATATATATATGTGTGTGTGTGTGTGTGTGTGTGTGTGTGTGTGTGTGTGTGTGTATGTATATATATATATATATATATATATATATATATATATATATATATATATATATATATATATATATATATATATATATATGTACATATATATATATATATATATATATATATATATATATATATATATATATATATATGTTTACCATATGTCCAGAACATGGAGTGGAGTCATACCTCAGCACCAATAGTCTCAACCTCTTAGTGCAAGGGGTTATCATGTATGTATAGCTGGTATATATGTAGAATGTTACTACTATAACAGGGGTTGTCTTAACTGACATATAGACATCCTAAAGACATCATAGTACAGTACCACTGATAGCACAGTAATGATCCTGTGGACTACAGCAGAGATATGACCAATATATATGGATAGTCTGGCACACTCTGGTCAGTCTAGAGATATACACAGATTCCATTAGTGTAAGACATGTGGACCAAGCCTGACAATGTGGATGTTAACAGCCATGTACATGGGTATATCACATAAATACTGGACTACATATGCCCACACAGTTTATAGATTCACACACTCCTGTCTGTCCTGACACATAACTGGTGGTACAGAGGTCACATGGCCACATACTAAACAGTAGTTAGTGACATACATCTGTACAGCATCCCACAGCTTTGTCAGAAATACACAACAGTTATGGAGGCCCAGCAGCAGTACATCTTGCAAATATCTGTACATAACATCACACTGGGTAATTACACTAAGCTGCTAGGCATGTAATAAAGCACTGTGCAAACTACAGGCAGACTGCCAAAACACTGGCCTACATTTTGTATGAGCAAATACTCATGTACCTGCAAATATAGCAGGCTCTACAGGCATGCCACAGCATAGAGTAACAGACACCAGTGTGAATGTGGATCCCACAACTAATGTGAACACACCTACAGCCACATGTGGTATTCAAGCTTAATATTACACTATATGGATTATCTGATCAACACCATCCTAATATGTGCCACTCACACACTAACCCTACATATACTGGGTCATGACATAGTGTGGTCCAATGCCTGTCTGTGGTATGGGACACTTGTGTGTTTGGCCCTACAAACATGTGAGCTGAAAGGGTACCATACACTGGAGCAGCAAGTAACATGAAATAGAACAGGACCACGAACAATGATATCTACCAGAGTCTGTACACAGGCCAAGGTACGTATTTGCAATACACATAGTGTCTACAATAACCATAAGTACACAGACCCCACTGCTGTACACGCAACCACAGAAGGCCCAGGTTATGTCCTACTATACATAATATGTCTAGCTGTCTGATATCTGACTGGCTTGTTATCAGGTATGATGTCAATTAATAATGGTGTACAGAACATATGCACCTCTTACTGAATGACATATGTACAAAGGTTGACAGACTTGAGGCTGGATCCACAAACACTGGGCCGATATTGGCATGTTGCTGTGATACGCTCATACATTTACTGTTGTAACAGGGTTTGTTCTGACACATGTCCTATGATGGATATGAAGTCAGTATCTCTCATGGCTGTCACCGTGTACTGACTGCAATCCTCAGACTATGCTTCTGCAGTTCTAAGATAGGTGATCTGTGAGTAACACAAGAAACATAAGACTCCAAAAATTGCCCAGTCTGCAGATAACCCTACAGGTGGGAGTTTCCTCAAACACATAACACTGTCATGACAGATATTAAATTATGCAGACCAGCCATATCCACACAAAACCTGTTAAACCAGCATTACTCCAAATGCAGAAGAGCAACACTTATATTCTGTAGTCATGTCTGGAACATCCTCCTCCTGTTTGTTGGCCTGTCTCCACAGTGCATGTTGTTAGAGGTATATCCCACTACAATCTGTTATGCTGTTTGCCAAACACTGACAAGTCCTGCTCACAATGAATGAAAAGGGACAACACCCACATGATGTTACTTGTTATAGGAGTGTGTTTCCATGCAATTGGCTATGGGAATGTTACCACAGTTGTTCCACATGCAATCAGCTAGTGGGGGACTGCAATTCATGTAGAGGCCATCAGCTGATCATGAGCATCCATAACAAAACACAAGCTGCTGCCTAAGCAAATCAGGTGTACTTCCCACATCCACCAAAGAGGGAGTGAGAGAGACAGACAGAGACAAAGTAAGACAGGGAGGGGTTGGGAGAGTAAAACCTAAGAATGTTTGTGTCACACACTTACCAGTACAGGGTTTCAAACCCCTGCTTGACTATTTATTGCTATCACATCTCTATGCAGTTATTGCATGCACCACAGAGCTTACATGTTGGGGAGTTTTCCAAAGGTATATTTGATGGTGAGTGACATCTGCAACAGTGATAAAGGACAAATAAGGTAGGTGAAGTACATGTGTCTGTCCACATGAACAGGTGTCAAGTTCAACACAGCCACACTCTCTCAGAGACTCACACACATTATTAAAGTTGGCAGGGTCAGGATTAGACTTACTAACTAACTTGTTTGCCACAATACAGTAATATGCAGGTATCGCATGCACCACAGGAGTTATCAGAAGGATATATGGGCAAAGGGTATGGCATGGTGTCTGATATCAGAAGGCATGCTTCACTAGGCCAATGGGAGGTGTAGTGAGTGTGAATGGCATCCAAATCATTATACTCCACACACACACACACACACACACACACACACACACACACACACACACACACACACACACACACAAACACAAGTTGTCAGTACTGACATGCATGGGTGCATTGCTTCACAGGTGTGTAGTGGTTGACTGTGCCAGAAGGCTGTACAAGGCTAGGTAAAGAGTATACCTTGGCATCAGGCCACATGACAATGGTCTGCAATGTGGCTCAGGGGTGTAGTGTCTGTATTGGCCCACACATGTGTGTATCGTATTCACCATCCAGTTATCTGGGTTATTAATTTAGGTGGCCAGTGCTGTGCAATGCTTGCCATGTATGTGTTCTATAGTCCATGATATGGATGGTGTTTGGGAAGTGTACCTGGGGTGTCTGGGGCAAGTTGTGTAGACAGATTGTCATCATCAAAAGTGCCATCCTGGCCCCATGTGGTGAGAACTGGCAATTGGACACCAGGTTGACCCTGAACTTACATTGACAGCATGATACAGGTATTCCCTGGAGTCAGTGGCATCTGTCCATAGAAGGTATGTGTATAAGGCATGGTATGTCCTTTGTGGATTGCATTTGCTGGCTCTCAGTTGTTGCAGGTGCCTAGTGGGGAACATAGTGAAGGAGCACTGTATGCAATGATTTGCCTATTGTAGAGATGGGACAGGGTGCCATGCCCTCTATAGTCCAGTGCAATCACACCATGGTTACTATCTGTGGGAAATATGCAGGGAACTACCAACATAGTGGTTGTTGCCTAGCCGAGTGTGTATGTGTATGAGACATGGGTGTCGTTAAGGGTTGCCTATATTGTTGCCAAGCCATGATGTCACATGTGAGGGTATGGATTGTCTAGCCTAGCTTCTCTGCTGTTTGACATTTGTTATCCTTATAAGGTGGACATCGTGACATATAATGGGCCCACCATATAAGAAATTTGCAAAACCCGCTCCACAATGAGTCCAATTGTTACACCCTCACAGCTACCTCCACAAAGGATACAAATGACAAACACACATACACACACACACCAAGTCTCATAGTTGCCATGTCTGGGATTAGAACTGCTACCTAACTAGTACATCACACTACACCATTATGCAGTTATAGGACGTGCCTAGAGATTACTGGGCAACTCCTTCCCCAAAGGTGTATTTCAAAGTGAATGACATCAGCAGGTTTGCCAAAGCAGGGAAATGGAGGTTGTAGTGAGTGTGAATGGCCTCAAAAGCATTGATCCCTACACAGACAAACACAAATGTTTACACTTGCCATGTCTGGAAACAGAAGTTCTACCTAACTAGTATATCACATTACAATATTACGTAGTTATAGGATGTGCCACAGAGATTACTGGGCTATTCTTTCCCCAAAGTGTATTTCAAAGTGAATGACATCAGCAGGTTTGCCAAAGTAGGGCAATGGAGGTTGTAGTGACTATGAATGCACTTAAAAGCATTGATCCCTACACAGACAAGCAAACACACACACTTTTATACTTGCCATTTCTGGGAATAGAACTCCTACCTAACTAGTAGCATTACACAGTTATAGGACACGCCACAGAGATTATTGGGCTACTCCTTCTCCAAAGGTGTATTTCAAAGTGAATGACATCAGCAGGCTTGCCAAAGGAGGTTGTAGTGACTGTGAATGGCCTCAGAAATATTGAACCCTACACAGACAAACAAACACACAAACATTTACACTTGCCATGTGTGGGAATAGAACTCCTACCTAACCAGTTTATCACACTACAATATTACGCAGTTACAGGATGCGCCACATAGATTATGAGGTGACTCCTTCCCCAAAGGTGTATTTCAAAGTGAATGACATAAGCAACCTTGCCAAGGTTGGGCAATGGAAAGTGTAGTTTATAGTTTCATAGGTTCATAGATTGATACTAGGCTATCAGCCCTTGGGCCTATACATTCCTACACATGATACTTTCCTGGCTATGTCTTCCCACAATATTTACTTCCCTGGACCCCTGTCTAGCAGGGCAGCTGGCATGATCCTCGGGGTCAATTTCCTATCTCCCATCCAATCGTCCAGGTTTTTTTTGAAGAGATCCAAAGAGGCACTCTGCTTGACATGTATGGGCAGTCTATTCCAGTGTCTGGGGAGTCTCTGGGTCACAAACACATCCCTCCGGCATGAATTGTTTAATGTGAAGACAAGATTTGGATCCCTGGAGTATGTGGCTGTGAGGGATTGGAATTCTTTAAGTGTAGCATGTCCAACAGCTGTGGGTTTGACATGGCATGGTAGGTTAAGCAGGGATCGCCTCTAAGAACACAATATGTGACAGAGTATAGCTGGATGATTTTCAGATGGTCAGCATAGGGCATCTGGTTTAGGCCTGTGATTCATTTCATGAGGTATGTCTGCAGCCTCTCTAGTTGTTGCAGATGTCTTGTGAGGTACATACTTAATGGGCCATTGTAGTCTGTACTGGGTCTACTGAGAGATGACTACAGTGGGACAATGGCCTCCTATTCCCAGATGTAAAGCCCATAGTGGGAGGTGTGCCACATAGGTGGGTTTTCTGACTGTTGTGGTGATGTGGTTATCAAAGGTGAGACCACTGAACACCTGTGTCCCTAAATCTGTTATCACACTTTAAGTGTTTAGTTTACTGCCACCTATGTGGTACTTCACAGGTACATGTCCCTTCCCAAAGGGGATAACTATATATTTCTTGGCATTGATCTTGAGGCCATGGCTCAGGCACCAAGCATGTCTTTCTGTAGGGCCCTTCTTTAGAATATTCACATCATGTGGGGATTCAATATTAGCTCCCAGTGTGCAGGCGTCTGTAATCTTTGTTTTCCAGAGTCCTGTACTGTTGGACAGTACTTCAGAGCAGTAGATGCCAAACAAGAGCTGTGCCAGGACTGAACCCTAAGGTATTCTAACTGACATTTGTCTGGGTCTGGGGTTGGTGTCACCTACATTTACAGTGTGGGTTCTGTCAGTACAGTAGTTGGCAACCCATCAGGTGACATAGGGATTAATGGCCAGCTTGATACATTTATCCATGATTCCAGACTGGGGGATGATGTTGAAGGCCTTGGCAAGGTCCAGATAGGCTGTGTGAACCACCTTACCCTCGTCCACAGCTCTGGAGATGGATTCACGGTTGTCATTCAGGTTGAGGTGACATGATCAACCCTTCACAAACCCAACCTTGTTGGGTGCAGTGTTTGCAGGTTGCCAATGCCTTTGCTTTAATTTCCATGATAATACATTCTATGGCCTTGCAGATCAGGCACATCATACTGCTTGGGCTGTAGTTCCCAGGATCCAAAGTGGATCCCCCCTTGTGGACTGGGATAACTGTAGCTATCCACCACACAGTGAGCACAAAGCCTGAGGTGTGGCTATGATTAGACATGGCACATAGGTGAGGTGCCAGTTCAGTTTGTAGCTCATGTAGTACACAGCCCAGGATGTTGACTGGTCACATGGCTGCTGTTGACATAGCTCTGGAGAGTGTGTTTTTTACCTACGTGGCCATTATTACCTGAATCTGGCAATTTTTCCATGTTGAGATGGGCCCTTTGGGGGGTGGGAGGGGGGGTGCAGTTGGCACTGAATCGATCTGACATGATATTGGCAATATCCCTGGGAGCAGTATATTTAATACCATCCTGTTATAGCCCAGAGCAGATCTGAGCATTGTCATTTAGATTCCTCACATAGCTGTGGAATAACTTACAGTTGTATTTGACATATTTGGCTATATTATGTTCGTAACTAGCTTTGGTAGATGTTAAGAGGGATCTTTGCTTCTTACTGTAGCTGGTAAGGGAGTATTTTGCATCCTGAAAATTACCCCGTTTCTGCAACAGTTTTCTCCTTTTGTTGTAGAGTATGTTTATGGCAGGATGCCACCACATTGGCTTCCTTTTCTTGGTGGGGAGTGTCTTGGGTCTATATTGGATGACACGATTCATGCACGAGTGGAATTGCTCATATAGTGCCTTCATGTATGATTTAGCAGTCATCCTTTCAGTTCCCATCTGCATGGGTGTCATGACGTTAGTCATGTCTGACATGTGTAGCATGATGTTGGCTTTGGAGATGTGTGTTACGGAGGTTTCCTTACTGGGGTGTGGGGCGTGTTGATGTTAAGGGTGATTAGCTCATGGGAAGACCTGACCACCGACGGGGTGCCCATAGGTGTGGAGCATTGACTTCCAATGTCGGTAATGACCAGGTGTAGGATATTTGAGCCCCTGGTGGGGCTATGGGTTACTTGATCAAGACCATTGGGAATATGACTTCCAAGAACCGTTGGGCACATGTGTTGGTATACAAGTAGTTTTCCCAGTTAATGGCAAGGTAGTGTAAGTCAGCCAGTATTAGGGTGTTTGCTTGTATCATAATATTTCACAGTATGTTTCAAAATCAGTAGTGGGTATCATGGGGCATGGTGGGGGATCTGTAGCAAGCTATACAATTTGGAATGCAGTCTAACCTACAGTTAGTTGCACCAGGAGTATTTTAGACACATTCTGTTGGGCAAGTAGCCTGGTGGTGTGAATATCCTTGGTGAAAATGTACACTCCTCCACCTTTATTGTTTTTGTCCTGGTTTGGTGGCCAACAGGTGTGGTGAGAGCTGTACCTGGTATTAGTAGGGGTGCTCTCTGGAGGCTTGGATCATGTCTCTGTTACTGCACAGTTATCAATGTTCTCCATTTTTAGGTGTGCATAGTGTCTGTGAATGGGCAACAAAAATTTGATCTCTACACACGGAGTTTCCAGTCACCATGACTGAGAATAGAACTGCTACCTAACTAGTACATCACATGACAGCATTACATAGTTATAGCATGCACCACGGAGCTTGCTGTGTTACTTCTTCCCCAAAGGTGTATTTCAAAGTGAATTACATCAGCAGCCCTGCCAAAGTAGGGAATTTGAAATTGCAGTGAGTGTGAATGGCCTAAACAGCATTGATTCTTTCTCAGACAAATGCACACACAGTTGCCATATCTGGGATTAGAACTCCTACCTAACTAGTACATCACATTACAGCATTACACAGTTATAGCACAAGCCACAGAGTACAGGGTTACTCTTTCCCCAAAGGTGTCTTTCAAAGTGAATGACATCAGCAGCCCTGCCAAAGTAGGGCATTTGAAATGGTAGTGAGTGTGACTGGCCTAAAAAGCATTGATCCCTACACAGACAAATGCACACACAGTTGCCATGTCTGGGATTAGAACTCCTACATCACACTACAACATTATGCAGTTATAGGACATGCCACAGAGATTACTGGGCTATTACTCCCCCAAAGGTGTATTTCAAGGTGAAGACATCAGCAGGCTTGCCACAGTAGGGCAATGGAGAGTGCAGTGTGTGTGCATGGGCCATAACCCATTCATCTAGAGACAGACACACAACACTTAGGCAAACACAGGTTTATATTCCACAGGTACGTGTATACAACTGCTAGATGACTACTGCCTTGTACAGTCATGTTACATAGTTAGTGCAAGCACCACAGACATTATAGTGCTGAGGGATACCAGAGACAAATGTCTACGGTGATTGACATTTGCACATCATGTGGTTTTAGCCAACTGGATGTGTGCTGGGTGGGGCAGGCCTCATGATGGGAGGTGCTTTGTCACTGTCTGTCACTCTCTTCCACACATCTATGTATGTGTACTTTTGGCCTATTATAGTGTGTTGTCCTTGGATATATGTGTGTATTCCTATCCAATGTGTGTGCAAAGCATGACTGGTGTGTGCTGGGGAGTGTGGGCACTAACACCTGTGACTGTCAGATATGTATTGTCCACTGTTGTTGCCAGACATGGGCTTCATTTCTAAGTGTGTGAGCATGCCCAGTATGACCTTTCAGTATTTTGTTGTCTGACATGGCCTTCATTTCTCTAAGTATGGGAGCATGCCCAGTATGACCTTCTTTATTGAATGTGTGAATCTATTCCAGGTAGTTTGTACTCCAGTGCAGGCTTTTGTGTTCTACACCTACAGCTAGCAACCTGTTTCTGTGGGATATCTGTAGATTGGTTGACAATATGGGGTCAAAATGGGCAAAGGATAGTGGGTTACTGTAGGTAATTGTGTCTGTGCTGCTTCTGCTACATGGTCTTTGTGTTAGCAGAGATATTCAGACATATGTACTATGTTACACTGTGATGTTTTATGTCATCAGGTACTGTCAGGTATACATATTTGCTTGCAGTGATGTAATGGGGAACACAGGGCGAATGAAGCTGTGCCCAGTATTGTGGTCAGCAGCCTACATATTGTTGCATAATCATGCCATTCTGGAGTGGAAGCTGCAGACACTTGCTGCTGGGTCTGTGTAAATGGTTCAGGACCTTGGTACAGTGTGGCTGAGGATCCCATGCTTGTACATCCATCAACGTGACAGTATGGCCATATCTTGCTGTGGCCATACCTCACAGCTATACAGGTTCACACAGGTTACCCAGAGGCGGGGGTCATAGTTCTGGACATTACCCCTTATCATTGTGGTTTACAAGCAGATTTGTAGCCAGCCATTCTTGTGTTTGTAGCCAGGGATAGTATGTGCACAAGGCTGAATTTCAGACTTCGCACACTCCATGCTGCCCATGCTCCTACTCCCCATCTATTATTCTATCCTCTTCCAAACATTATGCAAACATAAGCTGATATGTTCCCTATAGTTATCACCTCATCCCAGCAGTAATTTAGTGTTGGTCCACAGTTCATGCAGTAGGACATGGAGGACATGTTACTGGGATTTCTCCACATGGCCTTGCATTTGGGTTCTGTGGACTGTGTTATGTTGTTATTTGGGAGTCCATGACATAACATACATTGGCAGTATGGGTGAAACACAGGCCTTTGGCAGAGGATGTAGGCCATTTGGTGGTGATGCATGCTAGCTGTAGCAGGCCATTGCATTATGTCACTCCTACAGTCCCAGACTGCAATACACTATATTCCCCTGGGGTAAAAGGGTAGGTGTGCAATGTGTTCATGCCAATACTTTCTGTCATTATTGATTCAGTGGTGTGGATGCTGGCAGGCTGCTGCTTACAGCTAGGGACACACCTGCATGGGACACCTGTTCTGCATGCTGCATTCTTTAGCTATTGCCATACAGAGGTGTGGTCATATTGTCCTCATTCCCAACAACAGGGATAAGAGCAGAGAAGTACCTGTGGAGGATGGTGGGGTGAGCTGTGTGCATGTGTGTTATGGACACTACTTGCATCTGACTCACAGATATGCATGGGGCATTCCACTTATGCTGGCTTGTGCAGGGACATCAGCTGTTTCTCAATACTTCATACCTGTGACCTTTGTGGTCTGTCAGTGTTTAGCCGGACGACATTGGTATTCCCTATTACAAGCCCAAATAATGTGCTGCTAACCTGTGTGTACAATTCCAAGGGTGTGTCCATTTGACAGTTACATATTATGTGCTGTATGTCTGGGGTACTTCCCCCTGTGTACTGTTTGTATGTCTGGGCCCACATTCATGCCATGCCCCTCTTTCAGATGGTGACACATATTACTTCCAAACATTTACTATGGCTTACTGCTGGAATGTGTTTTGCTGGGAAGCATTGTTTTTGGCACTGCAGTTTTGAGAACTTGGTCCTGTCATTGGCAGTACTGGCCAATGGCCACCAGGAAAAACTTCATCATGCATACATACTGACCACGTTCACACAATATACAGCACACACCAACCTAACACATACAACCCTGCATATTGTACACATGCTACAATCTATCCTGCTACCTTCACCAGCTCAGATAATCTGTGCTCCACTGTTATTATACCCGCACATACATGTTACTACATTCCTACATAGGATTGGAGGGGGCACACCTGACTGTTGCTACATTTCTATATATGGTGGGGGGGCACACTTGACTGTTACTACATTTCTACATAGGACTGGGGGGGGCATATCTGACTGTTACTACATTTTTACATAGGATTAGGGGGCACACCTGACACTTGTACACATTTGCTATGACTGTACTCGTATTTTAGGTACTCCATTTCATTCTGTATTCTGACCTACCATGCTGACTAGAGGCATATCAGTGTACTACAGGTCTTAGGTCTGATTGACCTACATTTCAGTTTCTAACTTCTTACCCTTCAGAATTAACATCCCACTGCCTGATCTGTTGTAGTCTGTCTGTGTAGGTCAGGGGGTATTCTCCATAGCCATCAATCAGAGGCCTTAGCACAGCCTTTGTTTGTCTTTTTTCTATGTCTGTCCTGCTGGCTGAGACTGTTGTGTATGTAAGCCTCCCTGCCTGGTATGTGTGTGTCCCATGGACACAAATGTGGCCCAGCATATTTCCTGCAGTGCATTTTCTCACCTTATTTAGTACTGGCTGCTATGGTGACACCAGTATTTGTTACAGATCTCATGCTGCCACTATAGGTGTCTACTATCTGCTGGCATCCCATTCAGCCACCCTATTCCCTTGCATGTTCACATCCATACCATAGATACAAGTAATAACACATACTACTCTATTCAGCAATTGATAGGAAGTGTGACTTACTTTGTGGCTGTGCCAGTATTGAGGATGGTGCTGAAGGGATGACTATGTCTGATGCACATAGTAAACTCCCTATACATGATTAAGCACAGGTAGTGTCATGTTTGGCATCCCTTTTACTGTATGTGCAAGTCAGAGAGAGGTATCATTCCCTGGGTTCGTACCATGTCAGTGTATGTGTTATGGGTTGCCTCTTTGCCATGGCCTGCACATACTGGGCACACCTCCTTCTGCCTACTGGAGTAGGCTTAGGTTGTTCCTCCTCCGAGTCACTCTGTGCCTCTGCAGGCCTTGGCAATTGTGAGGGGGCTGTGTGGCCCTGCCCTGTGCTGTTCCTGCTGCAGCTGTTTCCACAGGATCATATTGTGTAGCATGGCACATACAATGACAATTTCGGTACATGTAGCTGGTGAGTACTGCAAGGCTCCACCGGATGCATCCAGGCACTGGAACCATGACTGTAGCATCCCAAACACATGCTGTATTATGATTCTGGTCTGTGCGTGTGCCTCATTATGGAGTTCTTGTTCAGGTGTGTGTGCATTTCTGATGGGTGCCATCAGCCATGGTTCCAGTGCATAGCCAGCATCCCCCACAAGGTGACCATAAGGGATGTCCCCATTGGAAAATCTCTGGTACAGCTGTGTCAGATGCCAGATGTGGGAGTCATGATAGCTTCCAGGGCAGCCAGCACACACATTCATTATAATGCACTGAGCATCGCACATGACCTGACAATTGATGGAGGGGAAGCCTTTGTGGTTGATGTAGACTCTACCCTGCTCACCGGGTGGTGCTTTGATGTGTATGTGCATGCAATCTATAGCACCCACTACCTCAGGGTTCATAGGTTCATAGGTTCATAGATTAGTACTAAGCTAACTGCCCTTGCGAGCCATTTTAAGCCTAGCCAATTATCCTCTGTGAGACTCAAACCCTGCACCTTGTGTTTGTAAGGCAAACAGCTTAACCATTAGGCCACCCTCCCAACCCCAATATTGGGGTTGGGAGGCATACTGTAAGCTTAGCTAAGCTAGAAGGGTATTCTGCTATTTGGTGGAAGAGACAATTGTGCTGACATGTTATCCAGGAACTGGTGGAGTACCCTGGATGCTGATGCCTGTGAGATCCCCATGATATCCCCAGTTGGCCTTTGGAATGTACCTGTGGCTAGTATTCTTATGCCTACACATACCTTGGTATCCACTGGGATGGGTACCCCTTTGTTGGTTCTGTGTGTCAGGTGTGGCCGGCACAGCTCAACAATTTGCTGAAGAAGGTCCCTGTCCACCCTATAGTGCTCCACTATCTCCAGCTCATGTAGCCCCTAGTAGGTTACCCTGGGTCTGTACACTCTTCTCCTTCTCCCCATTGTGGGTTGGGCATCAGCATTCTCATCCTCACCACCCTCAGCCTCTTCCACATGTTGATTTATGATAGCTGCTGAAGCCCCTATCATTTTGTTGTTTTGTTTGGTAAATTTCCCCACTTGTGTACACTGGTGGTGTAGAGTTTGTGGGAAAAAAGAGGGAAAGGTGTTTGCATAGTTTATAGTGGTGTGCTGGGCTGGGCTGCTGCCTGTGTAATTGGCTGATTCTGATACATTTCACCTGCCAGCTATGCTTGTTCTCCTTGATTACCTTTCTACTGCTGTTTTCCCTTCTTATTGCCTACCTATTTAAGCCCAGGGGTGTGCTGCACAAACCCACTGCTCAGATGTGAACAGAGCTGCTATTTCCTGGTTTACTTTTTTTTCCTTTAACACACGGTGTGCAGTGCACACTTGCTTAGGCAATGTAAAGAGTGCTATGCAGCCTCAGACACACCCCCTTGCTTAGCTCTGCTAAGCTAAGGGCAAACCTGAGCCACAGGGCTCCAATAAGCTTACAGTATGCCTGACACACCCCTCTATGATGTCAGCTAGCTCTTAGGCTTGCACCATGGCCTTCTTGCACTGACACGGTTGGGTGCAGGCTAGCCATGAGGGGAGATCTATGCAAATGAGGGGAATGATACTGAATCCTAGGATTGCCTGCTAATGCCTAGTTACATGTCCCACACTGAGCCTTCCCCCTTAGCAACCACTATTCACTGGCCATGTTGTCTTCTGTCTGCCATTGCGTATAATGGCAAAATTGTGATTTTAGATAGTTTGCTTATTTGAAGGTTTTTTTTTTTATTTTCGGCCTAATCCTGTTTGCTCGTCACTGCCCTATGCTTAAACAGCTGAAATCGGCTAAAAATAAAAGTTATTTTTTTTATTTTTGCAACTGTTTTCCATACCAGTGGCCATATATTTGGCCATTGCCATGCTTTCCACATTATATACATGCTTTATTTGGAGCTGTCATTGCTCCATTTTGTAGTTTGCAGAAATGTACTCGGTTAGTAACCGAGTACATTTCTGCAGACTACACTAGTCCTGCATGGCCGTGTGCCAGCTTCCTGGATTGCAAATTCACCTCATTTGCATGGTTTTCACCTGCAAATGGGATAATTTGCATACAGGAGCTATGTCCGTGCAAGAATAGCGTAGGAGCACTTGAGCACATCCTGGGAGCTTAGTCCTGGATTGCACAGCAGCCATATAGCCTCAAGCAGCTCCTGCACTATTCCTGCATGCCGTGCAGAGCTTGCTGAATCCTGGGGAAAGAGTACACTACTAGAGTAGTATATATAATCAACTGTAGATAGCCAATTTTATACATATGCAACTATATTTCATGTTGTGTTTTATTTATCTTACTTAAACAATGAGACTAAATGCATTAAATTAAATGTCTCCAAGTGTACTTTCCAAAGTTCATTTCTATGTCAGGAACTTACAAGTTTTCAACAAAATGTCATTTCATGCTGTATACTATGTTCTTTAATAATTATATTATTTTTGTAATATTCTAAAGTCTTCTGTCTCACTGTAACTTTCACTGCAAAAGTCATGAATCCAAAGGGTCCAAGGATCAGCCCACTTGTACAGTTAACAAATAAATAAATATATGCATACATATATACATACATGCATACATACATAAACTGGGAACATTTGTGTCTTTATTCAGGCCAGGATTGCTAATGATATTACCTAGTCAATTGAATTGTTCTAGTGCACAATGTTGAGTTACAGACCTTCTTGTCAGAAAAGAATTAAACATTTTTAAGAGTCACTATACATTTTTCTCATATATATATATATGTATTAAATTTTGCTATACAAACACACACACACACACACACACACACACACACACACACACACACACACACACACACACACACACACACACACACACACACACTCACACTCACATGCATCTGTCTGTCTATCTATACCTGCAAATTATTTATTTCATATGTGTGTGTTTGTGTGTATGTGTTTATTACACAGAACTTGTAGATAATACTTGTTTAAGGTGTTTTATGTCACTACTCATAGAATTATAGTATGTTTTAGATCCATCCATCCATCCACAATCCATTTTTCCCATTTTTGCACATGGAGTTACAGTGTCACTTAGACAGTGACAATGAATATAGCCAAGGTTCACACCGTCAGGTGGCTAGCTCTGCTGTGTTGTTCTTTCATGCCACCCACACTCACATACACACTCACAGCTATGGCTTGTTTGGTGTATCCAGTCCACACAGTGCATGTATATGGAATGCGGGAGGAAATCAGAGCAATTTTGAAGAAACCCATGTGAACCCAGGGATGACATGCAGACTTTACACAGAAGGCACGTCAGCTGAGAATAGAACAAGGAAAACTCTTGCTGTGAGGTGACAATACTGTCCATTGAGTTTTTTTATACATATCATATATAAATTTTAAAACATTTCAGACTGATTAACACTGTGATAGTCCTTATATTATGCTTTGAGTATTTAAGTGAAGTTTCTTAAGAGTTTCACTAATGCTGGGGGCGATAGCATTATTATCTAATAAATGCAGAAATGTAGCCACTAGGACAAAACAGTCCACATTCTGAGCTAATGATGATAAGGCCCTTGTTTGGTTCCTGTACCGAGTGGACAAACAGGATCGAAAAGCACTTGGAGAAGAAAGACTATTATGTTATGTACCGTAATAGTGGAGTAATGCAGCTACCACTTCTTTTCAATCACGGTCCATGCATTTTTTACTCATTCTCATCTTTCTGATTTATTTAAATCAATATAACGTAAGATGTGTTTGATAATACATAAATCATACATAAAATTCTATCAACAATCTTACATTTTGTGCACAGTATTTCCTGTACCTTTAAATATGTGAGTAATTTCTTATGCTGACACCAAAGAAACAAATAAGTCTGAAAGCACTATAGATGCTTTGCAATTTCATTAGTTGTTTCATTTTGGGTGATATCAATAAACTCTCGAAAGCTCTTAGTATGCTGACTTTAGATAAATATCTTTTGTAAGCTATTTCTGTATGGATGAAAGTTTTAATGAAAAATAAGTGCAGGAAGAAACAATAAGTAACTGTGATTGGTGAATGTTTTACTCTGTTGAACTCAAGATTTATCCTAAGCTGAGCTATAGCTGTTGGAAATTTAATATCCTCTTTCATATATGCATCAGACTTACTTGACTGAGAAAATGAATTTCTGCTCTGAGAAACAAGTATTCTGCAATAATAGTTGGCTGTTCACCTTGATAAAACAGTTTTCCATAATCTTCACGACAGAAACAGTGGCAGTAAAGAAATACAACCTACTTCTATTTTTAAGGGATATTACATATGTTAAAGGGATATTGCTATATCTGTTTGTTTTGTTAAAAGTGGTACTGCCACATTTGCTTGCTTTTTAATTAGCTAGAAAGCTACCAGTGTTACGGAATGAATTTATTTCCTTAAGAGTATTTGTTATCGTACCCATAATTCATTATGCTATTATAAAAATTAATATTCTTATGATGCAGCTTTGCTTGACAAACATAATCTTGTACAAATTCTTCTGATTACATTATGGAACTGAACATTTATTGTACATTAAGGAAATCAAAATTAACATGCTTTGCAGCTCAAAATAATTGCTTAACCTTGCCTGCACTTTATTGTTTTATACAGTCACACTCATTTATATCTTCAGTGAAAAGATAATTATTTTAACTAATGTAATAAGACATCTATTAGCACATGTTTTATGAGACCTTAGGCTAAACATACATTAGTATTGTATCAGAATTTTAAAACCGCTATAAAATAACATAAGGGATGCAGTTTAATCATATTTTTCAAATTTACTTAGATAGAACTGTGGTAATACAACCAATCTGCATCATTACATTTTAGGATATTTTTTTATGCTGCCAGCTAAAAAACAGAAGGCTGAAGCCAGATTGCTTGTTAAAGGAATACCAGAATGGAATGCGCACCAGCTGGGATGATCCCTAGGAAACTAAATAATGACATCAGAAAGATTATTTTCAAACTTGGTGTGCAGAGATTCAGACATTTCAACAGTCATACAGATGGAGATGGTGTTATCACTCCTAGATGTTGCCACAAGAAACAGATTGTTCCCCCTCCCTTAGTTTGAAATACAAATGGGTGAAAGTACGTGCAAACAAAGTCGCAGTGGCAGTCTGCTTCTCACTGTGATAAATGCACAAGCTCTAAGCTGTTTCCCATTCTAAACTTTGCCAGACTAAAATATTCTGCTAATGAATGAAGACATCTTAAAGCATGCAGAAATATGCCAGCAGCACATGGTGTGCCTCCATATCTACTCACTTTCATTTCATTTACAATTCAAGTTGTCCCTGAAAAAGGGAAGGAAGGCTGCTGCTTTGGCATGAGTGTAAGACAGTTTCAAAGTGGTATTTTATGAATGTCTCTGAAAGCAATTAGTCTACCAGAGGGCTTCATAAATTTATAGCATGGCCAGTGCTTATAAAATGCATTAATACACATCTTATCAATAGAAAATAAGATTGTCGAATAAAATACCACAAGAGTTGTCTTTCTTTATGCTGAACTTTCATGGTTGTGAAGGATTATTTTCTACATGGCTTACATTATCTAGAAATGAATAATGACAAATGTGACAGGGTGAATTAACTTCTACTAGAACTTTCAATCTGTTGCTGGGAATCACAATATAGATGCAACAAACAGAATAAACCAAACACAGACCTACACTTATAGACACAAATACACACTCTCAATCACACATGTACATACACATAGACACACACACACACACACACACACACACACACACACACACACACACACACACACACACACACACACACACACACACACACACACACACACACACACACACGTGCGCAGGAACTCAATCTCACACACACACGCACACACACACACACACACACACACGAGCGCGCAGGAACTCAATCTCACACACACGCACACACACACACACACACACACACACACACACACACACACACACACACACACACACACACACACACACTTACACACACACATAGAATAAACAGATGTTTATTATAGAAAGATAAACTTGGTTTATAAAGAAGATAATAATGTAATACTCATATTAAACAGGTTGCTCACCTACTCATGAATATTCAATATATCCAATATTCTTTGGGTGTTAAAGTATCTAGAATATATTATATCTGGTTCATGTAATAGCCTTATTTTGTCAAATTATCACTGGCTTGCACATTGAATCCTTTGCCAATCAATTATTCACTAGTAATATTAAACTCCAAAGCAGTAAAATGTAAAATATTTTATCCACTGCAGAATTGTTACAGGCCTGTGCAGTAAAATCATTGCCAAAATTCACAGAGTCAGAAATTTTCTTTCCTTTTTCAGAAATCCTTTATTGAGGTCAACTAAATAAAAAAGAATAAAAAATAAATAAAAATACGATAAAATCTGGGGTGTGATGGGTCTGAAGAAGTTTCTATGATGGAATGAAAGCACGTATCAGTTGTTTTTAATTGGATGTTAAATAAAATATTACCCTTTTTTATTGTATTTTTGTTTTTCTTATTTTATTTATTTATTGTAGTAAATATTTTGAGTTTGTGGTGGCTTTTAGTTTTAAATATGAAAGAATAATTGATTAACCTCTTAATTATGTCATGGTAGAAGTATATATAACGTGTGCAGAGGTAATTTCTCAACCATTTGCAATGCTTTCTAAAAGTTGCACACTTTTGATTTCTGAAAATTCCTAACCTTGAAACTCTAACAATGGAATCTGTTTAGGGATATTGAAGAGAGTAGAGGTATTTTGTAAAAGAAATAAGTAAGAAACAGATACTTCATACACAGAAAAAGAATGAAACACAGGAAGTGGGGGTAAAGCTGGAGGTAGGAAGGAAGGGAGGGGTGAAGGAACAAAAGAAGAAGAAATTGTGACAGAGAGAGATAGACAAAACAGATTTATCTGAATTAAAGAGTGATTACTAAGGTAAAGACACACTGTGGAAAATAAGTTCTCTCTTACTTTTTAGAGATTCATAACCATTTGCCAAGTTGAAATTTAATGCTACTCGGTAGTTAATATCCTTTAAAGTAAAGTTGTATAAAGATAGGAAGAATGAAGAGTATTAGCGAGTCTGTGGTACATGCATTTGCTGTGGATAAGATCTAGACAGCTACTGTAGTAGGTACAGTGTATTTTGATTATGAACCTTCACCAAGTAGAAGCAGTTGTGCTGTTTCATGAATTTGGGCATGTATTGAAAGAATAATGCTACATACGCCTTCATTTTGGCCAAATTATTAACAGAGAGAGAGAGAGAGAGAGAGAGTACATTCTGCATTGCACAATAACATAAGTGGGACTGTTGTCACCTAAAATTAATTGGATGATTGAGATGATGTACTGTTTAATGGCATAAGCAGGAAAGCAGAAGGCACTGGAAATACAATAGTAATGGTAGTTTGGGCATATTAAAGAGGGTCCTAATGGCTGTATTGCAGTGACTAGAGGAAAATAACATTTTTAAGTGACCCAAATAGGGAGAGCAAAGGATTGTTATTATCTTAAAAGAAAGCATGAAAGTACAGTAATGGTGTTACTCATTTTATTTATATATATTGAGGTGTGGCATACACAACCAATAGGGAAATGCAATTTTTGAACGGCCATTACACATACGTGAAATCTACGAAAGAAGACTGGAATCCTATAAACTTTACTTGATCAAACTTCTTCAGAAATATTTCTGACGAAATTCGATCAAGTAAAGTTTACAAATGAAAGGGCTCAATATCATCTATGTGTGTCCAAGTGGTTCTTGTACATTTAGATTGATAGGTTTGTTTTAGGCTAATATCAATTGTTATTTACCTATCTGATAGTTTTTTGCTTTAGATATATACATATGTATGTGTGTGTGTGTGTGTGTGTGTGTGTGTGTGTGTGTGTGTGTGTGTGTGTGTGTGTGTATATATGTACTATAATTTTAAATATACTACTTAAATGTAATATATTTAGTATAATTTTAAACATTTGGGAGTAAGCTAATTAGGTACTGGTTGTCACACATTCCATGCCCTCATACCTTGTTGCTTGAAGCACATAATTTAGCAAGTTAACAGTCACAATGCCTCTGTCTCATTACTTAGTCACAATTACAAATTAACATGCATGCATTACACTTTAAACATTTCCTTCTAAGATTATGAAATAGGCTTCTTCTTTAACAATTAAAAGATAGCTGTTAAGGACCTAAAGACTAATCATATGGGTCAAGTGAAAATAATTGACAGACCTAAATGTCAACCTGCATAATGTTGTCCACAAAATGTTGACAACACAAATGTCAACAAATTAGTATGTGTGCACCAAGCACTGACCTTGGCATCTGCAAATTTAAAATTAAAAAACACTGTTTTTTTTCAGGAGGGCAACCCCCCCACTAATTATATATATACTAACTCTGAAAAAACACAATGACAGAGAAAGGGCATATTCCTCAAACATGAGAAATGAGCAGTCTCGTACACCTGTCAACCATCAGATAAGTTGTCTGAATTGTGGCGAGTAAACAAATGTCTACCAAACTTAGATTTGACCATATTCAGGTGGCCTATATACATATATCAGTGTTTCTCATCCTAAAGTTTAGTGACTGACCTTCCATCAATGCCAAACCACTGATTTGCAAACTAGTAAATCACAAAGAGGGGTGTTACCATGGATCGGGGGGTAGGGTTGGTGCAGATCTTGTTCTCATCATGGTCTATGTTCAGGGCTCTGTAAAAAGTAATCAATGAGTCCTAAATCAGCCACAAACCACGAACAATTTGAACATTTCAATTATTTTGGCCACATATTTTGTGTGTGTGTGTGTGTGTGTGTGTGTGTGTGTGTGTGTGTGTGTGTGTGTGTGTGTGTGTATGGGTGGGGAGGGGGGCGACTACTAGCTATCTATTAAATACTGTACACAAAGCACTGAAACACTGCATCTAAGACCACAAATGCAGGATCGGCATTCATTTCTGAATGCTGACACCCCACTGGCATTTGCCAATCATGCCCCCTATCACTTTGTGCCCACGGTGACTGCCCCCATTCACCCTACCTTAACTATGCCTCTGCCAGTAATTCATAAGTTCATAGGTGCATAGGTGTGTACTAGGCTAATGGCCCTGGAGCCTTTACAAGCCTAACCCATAGAAGTGCCCTGGCATTGTGCCACCCGACATTAGTTCCCAGTGGCTCTATCAAGTAGATCCACTGGAGTGATCCCTAGGGTGAACTTTCTATTTCCCACCCACTCATTAAGATGTCTGTTGAAGAGGACCAGTGAGGTGGTCTGCTTGACATGTATGGAAAGTGTATTCCAGAGCATGGGCAGTCTCTGGATTATGAACCTGTCCCTCCAGCATGTTCTGATGATTGTGGTAATGAGGTTGAGGTCTCCGGACTGTGTGGTGTGGAAGGATTGGGATTTCTTTAGTTGTAGCATTTCTAACAGAGTTGGGTCAGACATGGCTGTGTAAGACAAGAAGAGACTGCTTTTTAGTAGATGATATGAGATAGAGAACAGCTGGAATCTTTTGAGTCTGTCCATGTAGGACATATGTTTAAGGCCTAAGATCCTCTTCATGAGGTACTTTTGTGGCCTTCTCAGCTGTTGTATGTGTCTGGTAAGGTAAATTATACTCTATGATTGGTCTAATGAGGGAAGAGTAGAGAGAAATGATGACCTCTTTCATCAGGGATGCAAAACCCTTGGTAATGAGATGTGTCAGATAGAAGGACTTTCTGACAACAGTGGCAATGTGGTGGTTGAAGTGAGTTTGCTGTCAACCTGTGTCCCCAGATCTCTTAGGTTCATAGGTTCATAGGTAGGTACTAGGCTATCTGCCTGAGGGCATTTTTAAGCCTAGCCAGAGTGTGTCGAGTTTTGCCCCCCATTGATTAATTAACTGAACCTCTGTCAAGCAGAGCAAATGAAGTGATCAAAGGGGTGTATTTTCTGTTACCCATCCACTCGTCAAGACTTCTCTTGAAGAGTGTTAGTGAGGGGCTCTGCCTAATGTAGTTAGGAATTTTGTTCCAAAGCATGGGGAGTCTCTGTGACAGGAATCTATCCCTCCAGCATGTTCTATTTATTGTTATGGTGAGGTTTAGCTCACTAGAGCACATGGCTCGCAGTGACTTGGATTTATGTGGAGCATGTCCATCAATTCTGAGTTGGACATGGCTTTGTAAGTCAGGCAGAGATCACCTCTGAGTAAGCGATATGCCACTGAGTACAGCTGGAGTTTTTTCAGTCGGGCTGCATAGGACATATGTTTGAGGCCAGTAATCCTCTTGGTGAGGTGCTTTTGTGGTCTTTCCAGCTGTTGGAAGTGTCTTGTGAGGTACATCCCAAATGGGGCATTGTACTCTATGATAGATCTGATGAGTGATGAGTAGAGGGGCACTATAACCTCTTTATTTCTAGATGTGAACCCCTTAGTAATTAGATGGGCCACATAGAAAGATTTCCTAACTACTTTCGCATTATGATTGTCAAAGGAGAGATTGCTATCTACCTGGGTCCCCAGATCTCTTATTACCTCTTCTGTATTAAGGGGGCTGCCGCCTATGTGGTAATTCATGGGTGTTTTGTTTTTCCCAAATGGGATGACTATGCATTTTTTGGCATTTATCTTGAGGCCATGACTTTGACACCAGGTGTCTGTCTCAGTAAGGCCTTTTTGAAGGATGTCCGTGTCAGCCGGAGAGTCAATTATGGCTTCCAGTTTGCAGTCATCGACGAACTTGGTTAGCAATAGTCCTCCTGTGTTTGCCTGTACTTCTAAAAAATATATGCCGAACAGTAGGGGTCCCAGAACTGAGCCTTGCGGGACACCACTTGTGACTAGTTTAGAGTCGGACCTGGAGCCCGCTATTCTTACCGTGTGAGTTCTGTCTGTAAGCCAGTTGGCAACCCATCTTGTGATGTAGGGGTTTATGTTCAGGCTGGTGAGTTTTTCTATAATACCTGAGTGAGGAATGGTGTCGAACAACTTGGCGAGATCAAAGTAGGCTGTGTGAACCACCTTTCCCTTGTCTATGGCCTTGGTGATTGTCTTGAAGAAGTCAACCAGGTTTAGTAGGCAGGATCTACCCTTAACAAAGCTGAACTGGGTCGGGTCAAGTGTTTGGAGGTTCCCAATGTCTTTGTTAATGAGTTCCATGATGATGCACTCCATAGCCTTGCAGACCAGGCTAGTCAGGCTTATGGGGCGATAGTTACCAGGGTCAGTTGTGGCCCCTCATTTGTGGAGCAGAATAGTCATTGCTGTGCACCATTCTATGGGCACGTAGCCTGTGGAGAGGCTGAGGTTGAATAGCGTGTTTAGGTAGGGGGTTAGTTCATTCTGTAGTTCATGCAAGATGCAGCCTGGGACACCATCTGGCCCCATTGATGCTGTGTTTTTGGCTTTTGAAAGGGCTGTTTTCACCTGTGCTTCTGTGATTTCTGGGACACTACACTTTTCCAGTAGTGTTGTGGGCCCTTTTGAAGGTGAGAGGGAGGTGAAGTTTGCACTGAATCTATCTGCCAGCATGTTGGCAATATCAGTAGGTTCAGCATATTTTGTGCTATTTTGCACTAGCTCAGAGCATATCTGCAAGTTGTTGATTCTTGACATAGCTAAAGAAGGCTTTGTGGTTATCTTTTGAATCCTTGGATATTTTTCTTTCAAAGTTAGCCTTGGATGATTTTATGAGGGACCTTAGTTTCTTACTGATACTGATCAGGGATGTCTTTCCTTCTTGGGATTTGCTTTTTTTCTGAATTAGTTTCCTCCTTCTGTTGTATAACCTGTTTATGGCAGGAGTCCACCAGACTGGTTTCCTTCTCTTAGGGGAGTGAGTCTTGGTCTTGCTAGGGATGGCACGATCCATGCATACTTGTAGGTGCTCATAGAGTGCAATTGTAAAGGATTCTGTATCTTGGGAAGTGTAATCCTTTAGCGTGGGGGCTGTGAAACTTACCACCTCTGCCTTAAGTAAGGTGAAGTTTGCTTTAGAAAAGGTTTTCACTGTGGTTTCCTTGGTTGGGTGTGGTGGTGGGGTGTGGACATCCAGGGTGATTAGTTTATGGTCTGATCTAACCAGTGATGGGTTGACTTCCGGTACGGAACACCTGTCGCCCATGTTGGTGATGACCAGGTCCAATATGTTGTGGTCTCTGGTATGGGAGTTTACCAGCTGATCCAGGGCATTTGAGTTGATAAATTCCAGGAAGCGCTGAGCCTGGGAGTTTGTACTCAAGTAGTTTTCCCAGTTAATGGTAGGGTAATGGAAATTGCCCAATATCAGGGTGTTCGGTAGGACCTTCATGTTTTCCAGTGTCTCCAGAAAGGTGGAGTGGTGGTCTTGAGTCATGGAGTGTGATCTGTAGCAGGCTACAATTTGCATTGCAGATTTGCCCGATGATAGTTGCACATGGATGATCTCAGAGGTATCATGCTGCGCCACTAACCTGGAGGTGTGATTATCCTTAATGAATATGGATACACCCCCTCCTTTTGTGTTTCATTCCATGTTCTGTGGCCGAAATGTGTGGTATGAGTTGTAGCCCAGTAGTGCTGGGGTGCTCTCTGGAGTCTTGAACCAGGTTTCAGTTACTGCACAGATGTCAACGTTCTCCATACTTAGGAGTGCTTTGAGTGCATGCATTTTGATATTTAAACTTCTGGAGTTGAGTAGCATAACCCTCATTTTTTTACTTGTGCTGTTTACGGTGGTGGGTTTGAATTTTGAGCCTTGCATAAAAAAGGCACTATGGGGTTAGCAAAAGCCTTGGACAGTATTCGAAAGCCAAGGGGTGACAGGTGCAAGCCATCTCTGGTGAAGCAATGCGGCTTGTCGAGCATGTCATCCCAGGCTGACAGACACTGGATCCCCTTTGAATGACACCAGAAGCTTAGCCAATTGTTGAAACTGATCATTTTTTCTTTATACTGAGGTATCATTCTTGGTGAGGGTTGGATGCTACTCAGGGTCAGGGTCATACCCACCTGGGCTACATGATCAGAGAGCTCTTCCATGTCTCTTTTCATGTAGTCCAGGGAGGTACATTTCAGGTCATTCACACCAACATGAACAATGACAGAGTCATATTTGTACTTGTTCTGGAGTGACCTGAGTGCCTGTGTTATGTTGAAGATTCTGGCTCTCGATAGGCAGCTAACAGTAACCTTCTATTTGTCCTGCCTAGTGAGTGGGGCGCCAGTGTGCCTGTCTATTGAGTTGCCTATTACTAGTGTGTTAGGTATGTTATTTCGCCTTAAGGGCTGTGATTGTGCAGCACATTGATTTTGTGTTTTATATATTGTCTGGTTTGTGACGGGAGGTGCAGGTTTTGTGGGTGTCTGCTTTGGAGCTCTCTGATGCTTTTGCGGGTTTTTATTTAGAGCCTCTGAGTATGATTTTGTGTATTTATGTGTATTTTTTGCCAGTGCTGGTTTAGTTGGTCTATGTCAGGCTGGAGGTGTGGTGCAAGTGTTAAACTTTTCCTCATGACTGTCTGTTCCAGTCTTGGGTGGAGAGACCTTAGCCTCCAGTTTGGCTGTATAATTGCATCTCTCACATATGTTAGTGTTCTGTGGTAGTAGGAGAGGACTGTCTGTGTACATGAGGCAGTTGTAACATTGCCACAGGATACCCAGATTCACCAGCTGGACTGGAGAGTACACCTGAAGTTGCCCTTTGGTCATGCCTGAATAGTAGGGTGAGCTGCTTAGTCATTTGGTTGGTGAGGGGTGGATAAAGAGCCTTGCCCTGCTGGGCAGTCAAGTGTCGGGGTATATTAGTGCTTGCTATTAGTTCTGAGCAAGTGCTGGACTGTAGGATGCTTCTTGAGTGTTTAGGTTGAGAGTTAGACTAGTTTCAAGTGAAAAACGGAAGAGGAGACTTAGTGGAGCCAGGAATAATTTAATCCTAGCTAACCAGTGCTGTCCAGCGCACAAAACCGTATAAACGCGGTTTTTAAACTACTAACTTCTGGGCTGGAACCACTCCTCCAGGGACAGATGGCTGCTTAAAGTTCCCCTCTCTCACAGATGAACATAGAAACTTCTCTCTATCCAAGTAAGGTATGGGCAACTCAGAAACTTGTAACACAGCCCTGAATTCAGCACTAGCCTGAAAACTGGACTATACTAGCTTAGAAAGGCGGGAAACAAGATTTTTTTTTTTTTTGAAAAGATAAGGCAAAAACAGTAAAAAGTACACTTAAAACAGCTTTAAACGACTACAAGCGATCAAAAAAGGCTATCACACTTTAGTGTGTAGCCTACAACAGTTAAACAATTTATTTAAACAAAAAACAACTTTTTAAAAGTGCAGGCAGTCAAATAAGTACAATATGTGAAAAAAAAACAAGCTTTTAAATCACAATAAGTGCTGGAAAAATCAGCGTTTAGGCGGAAAACAGTTAAGTACAGCAAGAAAATACAGAAAACTGATAATCACTCCAAAGTCTCTCTTTTAAACTAGAAGGCTTGTATCAGTTTAAGGCTTTCTAGTGCTTTCCAGTAGGTTAGTTACAGGAAAGATGGGAAACAAGCGCAGGTATGGTCTTTTAAACCAGATAGTTGAAAGAGATGGACAACTTCCCAAATTATCAATAAACTACAATTCCTGGGCCAAGAACCACTCCTCTTGTGGTAGACAGGCTACCTAGTACTTGCCACTCCCACTGATAAGCTAGAAGGCTACACTCCAACACAAAGGCTTGAAGGGCTCAGAATCTTACAAACAGTCCTGGATACAGCAAATCTGTACCTGGACTAGACTAGTTATGGAAAAGGTGGGGATCAAGTGCAAACACTGGCTTTAAAACCAAAAAGTTGAGAGAGATGGAAAAAACTGCCCAAACGGCCAATAAACTACAATTTATGGGCCAAGAACCACTCCTCTTGTGGTAGATAGTCTACCTAGTGCTTACCACTCCCACTGATAAGCTAGAAGGCTTCCCTCCAACACAAAAAGGCTTGTGGGGCTCAGAAGCTTACCAACAGTCCTGGATACAGCAACTCTGTATCTGGACTAGGCTAGTAACAGGAAAGGTGGGAAACAGCGCAAGTGTGGCTTTTAAACCAGAAAGTTGAAAGAGATGGGGAAAAACTGCCCAAACGGCCAGTAGCTACAATTTCTGGGCCAGGAACCACTCCTCTTGTGGTAGATAGGCTACCTAATGCTTACCACTCCCACTGATAAGCTAGAAGGCTTCCCTCCAACACAGAAAGGCTTGGGGGTTCAGAAGCTTACAGAGTCCTGGATACAGCATATCTGTACCTGGACTAGACTAGTTACAGGAAAGGTGGGGAACAAGTGCAAACACAGCCTTTTAAGCCAGCAAGTTGAAAAAGATGGAAAACTGTCTAAACGGCCAATAAACTACAATTTATGGGCCAAAACCCACTCTTCCCGTGGTAGATAGGCTACCTGATGCTTACCACACCCACTGATAAGCTAGAAGGCTTCCATCCAACACAGAAAGGTGTGTGGGGCTCAGAAGCTTACAAAGAGTCCTGGATACAGCAAATCTGTACCTGGACTAGACTAGTAACAGGAAAGGCAGGAAACAAGCACAAACACAGGCTTTTGAATCAGAAGGTTGCAAGGTGGAAGAGCTTCCCAAACGGCCAATAAACTATACTTTCTGGGCTAGAAACCTCTCCTCCTGTGTTAGATAGGCTACCTAGTGTTTACCACTTCCACTGATAAGCTACAAGGCTTTCCTCCAACACAGAAAGGCCTGGGGGGCGGGCTCAGGAGCATACAAACAGTCCTGGATACAGCAATTCTGTATCTGGACTAGACAAGTTACAGGAAAGGCAGGAAACAAGCTAGGATTTTTTTTTTTTTTTTTTTTTACAGAAAACCAGCTAAAACAGCAGTAAATACAATTTAGCACACGTGTATCAATATTATGGCAAATACAGTTTAATTAAATGCAATTAAATGAACAAATGACTAAAAAACAAGTGCAGAAGGCATTAAATTAGAAGGCAGTAATAAGTGCAGAGTAAGTAACAGCACGCAGAACAGCAACTAAGACAGTTACAGTAAGAGCAGCTGAATATATATATATATATATTTTTTTTTTTTTTTTTTTTTTTTGAGGGCAGGAACACAGCAGGATTAAGAGGCTACAGGGGTCGTCCTTCTCAAATGCTCACTTTGTACACAGTAGGAGTGCCTGAAATCAGAATATGATCTCACTGCACTCAATTGAGTGAGCAAATGAGATAGGCCCAGAAGGAGTATTATAATGCCTTCAGTGTTCAGTGGTCTCCCATCGATGTGGCAATTAGTGGCAACTAAATTTTTCCCAAAGGGGATGAAGACGGATTTTTTGGCATTAAGCTTAAGGCCATTATTTTGACACCAGTCACTGGTTTCAGTGAGTACTCTCTGTAGGATATCTGCATCACTTGGGGAGTTAATAATGGCTCCCAGATTGCAGATGTCTGTGAATATGGTCAGCCAGAGTCCCTCCCTGTTGGCCTGAACTTTTGAGAAGTAGATGACAAACAGGAGGGGACCCAGGACCAATCCCTGTGGGACTCCACTCATAACTGGTTGGCAGTCTGACTTGGAGTCAGCTACTTTCACACTGTGTGTTCTATCTGTGAGCCAGTTTGGAACCCACCTAAATATATAGGGGTTGATGCCTAGTTTGGCGAGTTTATCAATAATTCCTGAGTGAGGAACGGTATCAAAGACCTTGGCCAGATTGAGGTAGGCTGTATGAACTGCCTTACCCTCATCCACGGCACTGGTGACTGACTCAAAGAGGTCAACCAGGTTGAGCAGGCATGATCTACCTTTCACAAAACTAAATTGCGTGTGATCTAGAGTTTGGGGATTCCTTATATCCTTGTTAATTAGGTCCATGATGATGTGCTCCATAGCCTTACATATCAGACTCATCACGCTAATGGGGTGATAATTTCCAGGGTCTGTAGTAACTCCTCCTTTATGGAGATGGATGACTGTAGCAGTGCGCCATTCAGTAGGGAAAAAGCCTAAGGTGAGGCTGAGAGTGAACAGAGCACATAGATGTGGTGCCAGTTCAGTTTTTTAATTCATGTAGAACACAGCCAGTTACACTGCTGGCAAACTCATTTGTATGACTGATGGCAAACCCTTAATTTATGTGTAATTATATATTTTTTCAGTTTTTAACTTAGAACAGAAAGTAAAAGTGGCCAGTCGTGCTTTATGCCAAGCGATGGGCAAAGGATAAGTTCAAGCGTACTTTCATTTCTAGTTCTGAACCATTTGTGCATATGTGTGGGTGCTGTTAATCTTTTATATATTATTATTAAAATTTCTGTCTTGCTGTTCACAGCAAAGTGCTCAAAACAGGGAGCAAGCACAGGTGGGGTAGTGGTAGAATATTTAAGGAATAAGAATGATAGTGGTGGGGGAGTGACATAAGTAGTCAGTACTTTACCAGGTGTAATGTTTGAAGACAAACAAACCAATTTTACCATAGGGAGTGAGGCACATTTACCATAACTTAGCATTGCTGCTCAGTGCGAAGCATCATATAAATGCTGAAGAGAGTGAGTCACTTCTGGCAATGTGTGTGTATGCAAATCCAGAAAAAAGCACTGCAGTTGCGAGTCCACAAGACAGTTTATTCCAAATGTAAAACACAAGAAAAACTAAGCGCTTTCGTCAGTGCCAGTTGACTTCATCAGAATAACCCAATAAACATAAAAACAATATATTTAAATAGTATAAGCTTGGCAATGATTGGCTGTTACACCTCACACATTTAAAAATACATTTACAGAATTTTCAAACAATACAGAAATATGAATGCTTTAAAAACAAAATATCTTGCTTGATTTAAGCAGTTTGCCACAAGAAAGCATTACAATAATTTAAATTTGCAATACAGAAACAGATGTTCAAATACTTTTATGTTGTTTATATTACATAGTCACATTTATAGGTTCATAGGTTCATATCCAGGGCATTGCAGGCTAGCAGCCTATAGGTTATAGGTTTACGCCACCCTTTAGTTTTAGTATGGGGAACTATATATTTTGCTGTGCCTCTGTGCCTCTGTTGACACTGAGGACATCCCTGGGTATATGCTGCGATCTCCCATCCATTGGTCAGATTTCTCTGGAAACAAGGCCAACGAGGTGCTGCTCACATATCATATATTTTTATCCACATTCCAGCATAGAGTCTTGGATGATGAAATCT